>NC_134063.1:5646632-5833292 GCF_965140245.1 Athene noctua | reverse complement strand
ACACTCATGCCGTGTTGTAAGTTTGGATCTGGAGGGAATTCCCCACCATGTTTGGCTGTGAGTGCTTTAGCTTTGTTCAAAAACATTTCATTAACCTGATCAACCCAAGCTGTTCCCTGTTCTCTTTGGTAGTAATACATCGGGGAGAAGCCCAGCTGCGTGTGGAAGTGCCAGACTCCATCACTACCTGGATAACTGAAGCTGTGGCTCTGTCTGAAGAGAAGGGCTTGGGCATTGCCAGTCAAACAGAACTGAAGACATTTAAACCTTTCTTCATTGATTTCACCTTGCCATACCACGTCATCCGGGGAGAACAGACCAAAATCCCGCTGACTGTCTACAACTACTTAGCTGTCTGTGTGGAGGTAACGGCCCTCTTGATTCCTCTTGCTGAGTGACTAAATTCCAGTGTATCATCAGCATTTCCTAAGTGATCTTCAGGTTACAGTAGATAAGGTATAGGGATAACGTAGTGATAAGCTCAGCATAAATGCTTTGAACAAGATAAAAATACTGCTTTTCAATATGAATAAATGTCATTGCTTTATGTGCTTTCAGCTTGAAACAACTGTAGTAGTCTGAGGTGTCTTGCAGCACTTCAGAAATATAAATCTTAAAAATGTGGGGAAGCTTATGCTGAACCATGGAGAAGAATTTCTTTCATAATCAGAAAAGTGCTGGCAGTAGTTTATTTTTGAAAAACAATTTTTTTTTTCCAAGAAATCCTGTTTCCCTAGATGTTTTCTTCTCAAACTCACTATCTGCCTAGCTCCAGTAGTATCATCCTGAACTACTTGTAGAGTTGATGAGCTGAAAGTTATGCAGTCAAATAGGTTACTGGAAGATTTGAAGAATGAATAATCTGGACATACTATGATTTTATTAAGCGTTTTGTGCCTTTCAGATTTTTCACATGTATCGACTGGTTTTGCAGCTGAAATTTGCAGTAAATGGTATTCAATTCACAGGTCCACGTGTGAAGATCTGTTCCAAAAGGCATAAAGTTTGTTGGGCACCCTGGGAAACACCATCTGACAAGAAAGAAGTGCGTTGCCCCTGGGGAAGCTAAACCCACCTCTATCGTTTTGTCCTTCAATGAGCTTGGACTGAGCAACATCACTGGTAGTATAGAAATAAAAACAGCTTGCTGCTTGAGGGAGTTTTACAAGTGTTACTTTTTATTCCTCTTTCAGAAGAAAATTCTTATTTCCTTAGTACCCCAAAGTGGAATCATTCATTCCGCTTTCTGCCAACTTAGTTTTTTCAACCTCATTTGTTTCTTAGAAACGAATTCTGTACTTGTAACGTACTGAAGAGTCTGTATGAACAAACTTCAGGAGATTCTCTAGTCATCAGTTTTCCTGTGGTGTGATACGTGGTCATGTAAAGCTTGAACCTGTTACACCTCCCTGAAAAGATCAGTGGAAATTTTTAAATAAGAGAGTAACAACAAATTCTGTACATCTTTCAAGCAAATAATCACAGTAAAAATTGTGCAACACTGGAAACTGGGGAAGAGTTTCTCTCTTGCCCTGTGGCTGTCCAAATATTGTCCAGTTTTAGGTGTGACCATTCAAATATGGAATAAAGGTAGTATGAGAGAGCTGTAATGTATTGACATATTGTTAATCTCATGTATCTAATTAGTTTAGATCTTCACTTGAACTCCTGAAGATCTTCCTATCTCAAAATTTCTGCTTGTCTTCCCTTCTTTTCTTAGCAAAAGCCTTTGCTTATGGTGGAACTAATTGCTGTCAGGATGGGATGCAGACCTTAAAGAATGGCAAGCACTCAGAGGACAATTATATGGACAAAAGGACCCCAGTGGGAGTGGATTATGTTCGCAGCAGTGTGATTATCGAGGTAAGAAATTATGGATTTATAATAATTCGGGAAACAAATGTATAAATGCTTGGGCAAATCATTAAAGTTTTTAGGTAGTTAATCAAATATAAATAGGTTTATAAGAATCTTCAAGTTGATTTACGGTATGTTTATGGTGACTGGAAGTAATCAGTTTTAATGGTACATGTATAGAAAGAGCCCGTTTGATTCCAAGTTCATGCTGGTGAATCTTCAATACTGTCAGAAGAAAAAAGGGATAGAAATTTTATCAGATAAACTTGCTCAGTTAATCTGAGAAATACGCTGCGATGTGAGATTCACTGGTAGTGATTATCTTACCTCTAGTTAACAGAATACATTGTAAGAACTTTTCTGTAAAGGATATAAAACACTGTACAGTAGCAAAATATTATTTCTGTATTTTGTAAGTAAAACTGAATAGCTGTTACTGCTAATCCAAGCACTATGTTTTTATTTATGGATTTCTCTCTTTATATAGCCAGAGGGACTGTCCAGAGAATACACCTATAGTGTGTTCTTCTGCCCAAATGGTAAGTTCATTATTCAAATGAGATATTAAGTTGGTTTGATTTAGTTATAAATAGAAATGTGTGGCTTCATCTTATGGAAAAAAAAAAATAATAAAAAAAACTTTGTTTCCGTTTCTCTGTGATCGATGAGTTATGGTGTGTAGGAGGAACTTTTGAATGGAGTCTTTCTTACCTGGCTGGCTAATTATGAATTTGTTCTGACTGTCCAAGTGATTTCTGGAAATGGCAATTAAATTCCTTTACTTTACAAAACAGTTTAAGTATTCAGCACTGTGGACAGTAACTGTGACTGTACTATATTTTCAGTCGAGGTTTTAAAATTCAGTTCTGGAATCGGTATGTCCTTTCTGCCTGAGATTTGGAGAGCTCAAAGTTGGCTCCAGGAGCTAAACAGAGATGCTTTTGACCACTAGATTAGAACTGAAAAATCACTCACAGATTTCATAAGAAATCCAGCTGAGCAGTTTGAATTGAAGGATCTCCTATATTGGAAGGGAGGTATAAATAGAAGATGGGAAGAAACATCCACATGTACTTTTATAGTTTGTTTAAGAGAAGCTGGAAAAAAGAACATGTACTTAGGAAAGGTCTGTTTGTTTAAATTTTAGTAGTTAGCTATGGGTTATTTCTGAAGTTTGTGATCTAAGCTCTAATTCTTACAACATTCCATTATTTTTCTGACTAGAGAAAATACACATTTCTACACCTAACAAATATGAGTACCAGTACATGCAGAAACCTGCCCAGATGACACACTTTGACATTGCTGTGAAAGCACACAACGATGCTCACCTGGCCTTGTCCTCTGGTCCACATGACATGGCAGAGATGACTGAGATTGTTATTGGTGGACATCAAAATACGAAAACATGGATTTCCATAAGCAAAATGGGTGAGCCAGTGGCCAGCAGGGACACAGCTGGTATCCTCTCCTGGGATGAATTCCGCAGCTTCTGGATCAGCTGGAAAAATGGAATTATCCAGGTAGTGAATTTATCTATGTAATGGTCTGCAAGTCTCTTGCTTTCTTAATTAGAGTTTGAGCACACATACAGCAGATTTTCCTTAGACTTGTGGTAGAAGTTGAAAGCTCCATTCCTGTTGTTTTTTCCATATTAAGGCTGTTTCTGTATCAGGCTGTTTTAAACAGAACATATCTCCTTGCCTCAGTACATTCTCAGGACCTCAGTCTTTGATGTTTTTAGTGCTAAATGTGCTAAAGGCCTTGGAGGTCAAGCCTGTGGAATTCTCATTCAACTTCCCTGGATTGTTTTGTGGGTGGGAAAGAGAAAGGTACTGGGCCATCTACAGTGTTCTCTGATGCACGTGTATGTTACTACGCTTCATACGTGTGGGTTCTCGGTACTGCATGGTTTTTTTGTTCCTTTCAGGTTGGCCATGGTACTCGGGTGCTAAATGAGTCTATTATTGTGGAGTGGACAGTCCCCAAACAGCTTGAGGTGAAGTACATTGGCTTTTCCACAGGCTGGGGGTCAATGGGAGAGTTTAAAATTTGGAGAAAAGAAGAGACTGATGAAAATCACAATGAAGCATTTACTCTTGGAGTTCCCCACAACATAATTCCAGGATCAGAAAGAGCTACGGCTTCAATAATAGGTATCAATTCTGAGGAGGTATCACTAGGTACCAGTTATCAAATATGAAGAGATACTCCAGCTGTTACTTGCTTCTGACCAGTACTTGAGTAATACACACCAGATAAGATAGTCATAGGCAGATATAAAAGTATATGCTGCTTAATTCTGGGACAACTAATTGCTTGGGGTGTTTTTATCACTTGTTTGAACCCTGTTTGAGTTGAGAATGACTTGGTCGCATCTGAGGGCTTTGCAGAGGCACTGTCAGAATTCACAGTATTCATTTCATAATCATCATCATCACAAATTTTGCTGTGTTCTAAACTAGTAGTCTAAATTGGGGAGTTATGGTACTCCAAAATGTGAAATTCCTTTATTCCAGCAAGAGCATGAAGGGCTAAGACTTAACATTTGAGGGACTTATGATACAGTTTATTTAAGCTGACTGTGTGTAGCTAGTAGAAATTAGTGTGGTCTGGTGGGTTTTAATCATAAGACATCAAAAGGAAGTAAAGCATAATAATTCCTTGATACTGAACATATTGCCTCTTTTTCAAATAGGAGATGTGATGGGTCCTACGTTGAACAACTTGGACAATCTTTTGCGATTACCGTTTGGATGTGGGGAGCAGAACATGATCCATTTTGCTCCTAATGTTTTTGTCCTGAAATATCTGCAGAAAACCAAACAACTCAGTCATGAGGTGGAGAGTGAAGCTACTGATTACCTTGTTCAAGGTAACTCATTACACTTAATTTATAAAAGGAGAAAAGGCTTGGAAGTTAGAAGAGAGTTTTACTAGTACACTAGTACTACATTGTACTTTCTAATCAAGAGTGTCCCAAGTGATGAGGATTCATCATTTCTTGTAGATAATCTCACAGGTTAACAGATTTTGACAGCAAGATGTTTGCCTGTGTTTCCTTTCAAGAACTCCTAGTTTGCTTATTGATTTATATTTTGTCTTTTTTTTTTTTTTCCCTTAAGCAGCTTATTTCTACGTTTAAAGATTTCAGAAAGTCAAGGAAAATTAGTCAAAATCTGTATATTTAGGTTTTTTGCCTTATTCATAAATTCTTTCTAGTCCTTTAGTCACTGCATGGCTCTTCTCTGAACTTTCCTTTTTTAACAGTATACCCCAACCCAAAAGTTAGTATTCAGAGTACTTGACCCAGAGCCATACAACGAAGGCTTTTATCTGTCCTTTCTACCCTGTGCCACTAAACAGCTCAAAGCAATCTGTCTTTTTATGCACTGTTTTTCTCGGCATTTGTTTGGGAAGAGCCACGTGTAAAATAGTTTTATAACTAAATACAATTCTCGGGACAAGTAAGAATTCAGAGTTCATTAAAAACAAGAATGACCCAAAGGGACAAAGCTGTCTTGGATATGAGTCAGATAATAGTCATGTCATGAAATCAGAGGTGACAGGATTAGGTGGTTCTCCTCTGAAAATATAAATATAAAATGTAATATGTAATATATTTCTTGTATTCGGCAGCAAAAGCCCAGTGCTGTTTCCTTTGCCTGGCTACAGTTGTTCCATTTGTAATTTTTTGTGCTTGCTGATAGCAGTAAGACAAAGGCATTTTTTTCAATAGTCCAGGTCAGTGTCTCCTTTGCAATATCATTTGCTTTTGTTTTCTTTTTACGAATCTGCAAATCTTCCAGGTTTTTGGCTCCAACCTCTGCCTGCTAATTAACCCTTAGAGAAGAAATCCTCAAGAGTTTTAAACTTTTCTGTATTTATTGGAGCCCTGCCAAGTATAAGGTTTAGATGGGAAAGTCTGTTTGCTCACTCTAGGCTTTTGTGACTTACCAAGCCAGAAAACTTTTTCATCACTTAGTCATCTGTCACAGAAAGTGCTGATACCCAACAATTCCCATATATTCCCTAATCTCTAGAAGTGGCCTGAGCTAAACTAGTCAGTAATTTTTCTACTTTCCCACAATGCAGTTCTACAAAAGCAGGTGAACAGGTGAAAACTAGAAAGGTGAACCTCTCCAGTGAGTCCAAGCATCTAGAGGAGTGTTTAGAAAAAAAGAAGATTTCAGAAGAGGAAGCAAAACATAAAGTCTGTGCTACTATCAACCTAGCAAGCAAAGAATAAATGTAAGAGCAATGAAGCATAAGTCAACTCAAAATGAACATTCAAATAAAAGAACAGAGAATAAAACTGATATAAAAATAGAAGTACTTAATTTGCCTGTCTAACACACTGGAAATGAACACTTAGGAACAATTTAAAGGAGAGAGTGCTCAGTAGTAAATTGTATCTGAGGCCTATGTAGAAGAAAAGCAAGTTAATTTAATGTAACAGCTATTATTTGGAGGAAGAAAAAAATACTGTTACCTACAGTTTCTGCCACGTACTTGTATATATCCCACAACTCCCAGACAAAGATGCTTGTACTGCACGAGTGTCTAGGACTTTGTTCTTCCCATTTTTCAGACCATGCTATCTGCATTTCCTGTGAGCACTGGAAGGCTATAGAGCAGCAGGAAAAAGTGTAGGAGTCATGGGCAGCCCTTATTTGTGGAGCTGCCTGTATCTGGAGAGGTCAACAAAGAAACTTCGCCTCTGGAAATGAAAAAGTAATCCATTCCCATTAAAATGTCCTGCAGCGTGAAATAAAACATCTATTCGTGTGTCAGGGAATTAAGCAGGCACTAAATGTCTTTGACTTCTTGCAGGTTTGACATATCTCCGTCTCAGGAATACCCATTCAGAAGGATTTGATTCCAACGGGTGGTTAAGAGCTTTTTCAAAGTGTCTATTCTGTATCCCTCACTACAGAGGCTTGGAGTGCTTTATTAGCATGGGCAGTCCATGGTTAGAAGGCAAAGAGATTTGAGAAGCAAATTGTTTTCCTAATAGGAAGAGCATTTTGACTGTCTTTGTTTTCAGTCTCAAAAGACATTCCTGTAGAGAACTGTTGTCTCAGCATTCAACTTGCTAATAACTGTTGTCTAAAACAAGCCTTATAAGATAGCCCTAGTAGCTAGGAATTGTTCATATACATTAAGGTCACAGCTGTTATTGTCATGTTGCATTTAGTTGTCCCAGACAACAGTTTTGGAGAAAAGTCCAGTTGTATCGTTAAAGGAAAAAAAAAAAAAATTAATCTGCATCATGCTTTCAGGAAAATGAAAGGAGTATGGCTGTATGCTTAAGTCAAAATCTTTCTTTTAATACTGCACCTTTTCAGAGGGATATCAAATTTTTAACATTTCTACTGGCCAAAATGCAGGAGTTATAGTCTTACAGATGTTAGCCTGACTGGATTTCTGAATAAGCTACAGTGTATGGACACAGAGCTGGCTCTATCACTCTCAGCAAAATAAGAGGTTGCCTCGAGCAGCAGAATCCCTTACACTAGTGCCAGATGGTCTGAGTCTTCATTCACTTTAAATACTTGTTTTTCTCTGTGTGAGGATTTTGGACTCCCCCAATTCTTTTGTGACTTCCAGGCTACCAGCGCCAGCTGACCTACAAGAGACAAGATGGTTCATACAGCGCTTTTGGCGAGAGGGATTCCTCGGGGAGTATGTGGTGAGTTGCTATTTAAAACTGAGTTAGAAAACTCAGTGTTTGCTAAATGGGAAAAATACACAATTGGCAAGGAAAGAAGAGTAATTTTCCAGCTTCCATCATGGTATTGCACACAGTGGAGAATAGAAATAATACTCAATGACTATAGACTTACTGTTTCAATGCTGCTGAGTGTTCATACTACGTTAGTAGGTGTATTGTAATTGTTTTAAGACTCAGGGGCAGTTAAGATAGTCATATCTACTAATATGTCCAGGCTTTAGGCACAGAAGTTATAGTTAAGGTTCACATTCGGTCTACTGGAATTGGAGTAGCAACGTATGGGGCATTTGAGCACCTGAAGCATGTGCAGAGAAACTTGCTCTCTGTAAAAGTGGCAGAGGCTTCTACCAGGGTAGAAGAAAACCAACCCAAAAAACCCCAAAGTCGTCTTTCTCCCAACTGCTTTATATCCCTTCGTGGATGAAATGGAATGGGATGGATTTGTGCCCTGAGAATTGAAGTGCAGGACCTTTCAGAGTCAAACAGTATGAGAGCCAGAAATTATGAAACTGAGAAATCGGCTCATCTCACTAATGTCCCCCTCAGGATACCATGGCCTTTAAGGTTGCACGTTACATCACATTAGCCTGTTAGTTGAGTACAGTGTCTCAGATGTAGTACATACTTGTCTTCATTCATTTACTTGTGCTGTTATTTGGCTTCTCCATCTGCTCTGTATTTTTTGCTTTAAACTGATTTTCTTCATGAACTCATCTGAGGGGAAGTACCACTTCTATGATGCTGCTGCCTCACTGTTTCTAAGATAGTAAACTTTTATCTCAGATCTGGCATCTCCGAGTCCCTAGATGTAAAATATGGTGACACAGAATTACTTAACACTTGAAAAATCCCCTGCCAGGCAGCATGCTTTCTACCCTCCCATTCCTCAGAGGCTTGTAAAATGAATGATTCAATCTCCCAAAGCTGGCCAGGGTTCGCACTTGTTGCATGTCAGAGGTTTAGAATTCCAAAAACACTTCTGTTGCTTTCTTAAGTCTTAATTCTGTATAAAGACTAACTCAGCCTCAGACTTTAGCGGTGGGTCTGGATTTCTCTTTTTTTAGTTAAAACAGTAATAAAATTGGAAAACTTACTCCTCTTTTCTTTACAAATAATTCTATTGATTCTTCATGTAAACACTTTAATAATTTGGGTGGCAGATGAGCACCTATAAAAGGGAACTGAATTTCAGAGTGTGTCACAACTAAGACAAACGTATCTTCCAGTTATACTTTTCAATCTAATTTGTTGACCCTTAATCCTGCTCTTCTCCAGAAGTTTGGACAGTGTTCAGGTGCTTTTATGTCCCACTAATTTTTTTTAACAATACTTAGTGTTTTCCCAACAAAATTTTTAAAATTTGTGCTTTCTAAGAATGTTGTTTTCCCCTTACTGATACATTGTTCTGAATTTGTTTTCTCAGTAAAGATGATAAATTCGTATTTACAGGCTAACAGCTTTTGTCCTCAAGTCCTTTGCACAGTCTCGTGGGTTTATTTTCATTGACCCAAAAGAACTAACAGCTGCCAAAGACTGGATCATCCAGCATCAGAAAGAAGACGGTTCTTTCCCTGCTATGGGCAGGATACTAAATAAGGACATACAGGTAAAAACTATACAGACTTAAAATCATGCAATAGGTGCATTTTTGAAGTTGTTATCAAAGCAAGAATTCATGCAGTTTCCTTCTGTCTAATATGAATGTGGCACTTGAAAGGCTAGAATGGCAAAGGAAGAACAAGGAAAATTTCAGTTTAAAAAAAAAAAATCAACTATCAGACTGTAGCAAGATGTTAAGTTTTGCAAAACACTTGAGAGTCATGTCTTGGAGTATGAAGTTATGTGCACTGCGTGTGTTCTCAGGGTATTGCTAGGGAAGGAAGCTACAATCTTGGGTTGGGTTCTTTAATTTTGTACTCCTTATGTGCAAATGAAAAAAAGTTCTGTGATGCCACAGCTTCTCTTCCAGATACAACATATTCTTTGTCTTGCTTCAAGAGTCTTTTTATCCGGAGTCCTTTTCTCTAGTTTTCATGCAATGGTTTGTGTTTGTTGCCCTCCAGGGTGGAATCCATGGTAAGATCTCCCTGACAGCTTATGTGGTTGCATCTCTTCTGGAAACAGGTGTAACTTCTGAGGTAACAAAAACTTAGTTAAAATAGCTCTCCCATTCTACATATTCTAAAAATTCTATTTTTTTTTTTTTTTACTGCTGTTCACTACCAAAAGCTCTGTGCTCACTAGAATGATAGCATCCAGGTAACAGAGGCTGTTAGAAAGCCTTGAGATTGTTCTGAAGTTATTCAGGGTGATTTCCCATCTTTCAACCATCAGCTCAAGGATTATTCTACCAGAGCAAAACTCTTCCCTGCACCCCCATCCCGCAACCTCTCCCAGAAATAGCTGCAAAAAATGTTTTCTGCCCTGTAGTTTCAAGGTGCGATTGCAGCTTATGCAGGTACTGGTAACTTGCCTGTATATACTCAAAAACTCTTTAACTAACTAGCTTAGTGCTAACAGCAGTTTAACTCAGGCTGTATAGGCTTCAGGGATCCAGAAAATTTCTGCGGTCTGCCTCGGCTACAGTGGCCAAAATGCTACTGCTATTAGATTACAGTATCTTTGGAGAGCTGAGCTCCTGTAATGTGCTGGATTGAGGACTCTGGAGAAAAATGTTTTTCTTTTTTGTAATGAGACAGAACAGGAATACTACAGAAAAAAGAATAGCTACGTAGGAACACGGGATTATGCTGAATAATTTTTGAAGTAGAAAAAAAAAATCACTGCCAGTACAATGGGCATTTTAGATTCCTTCTTAAAGCTCGTGGTAAAAACAGTGCTTCTCTCCTGTATTGTATTTTTGCCTGCATGCCATTTCACTAGAGTGGATGTGCTCAGACACGGTAGTTAAAAGTTCTCTCTAACTGTGACTGGGCAAATGTCCCCCTGCAGATGCGCTGAGTAGGTCGTGAGTACAGCTCTTCCCCTGCTCCTCGACAGCCAAGGGCCGGTGGTGGTGGGCGAGGACGTCTGTACGGGTGGAACTGGAGGTTCAAACAGGGTAGAACTGGAAGTTCAAACAGGAGGTGTAGTGGATATTGCAGCATGTCTTGGTGATCCGTGCTTAGACAAAGTGATTGCCCGTTGAGGCAAAACCAAGTGATTTTATGGAGATTTTGAAGCAGCCAGTGCAAACAGCAGCATCTACAGAAACTCTGATAATCTCAGCACTTCTGATGGCATCCCTGTAGAGCTTGGAGAGTGAGACCCTGCTGCTGCTGCAAGCACATATCCCCTAGCCCCCAGTTCTTGGAGTGAAAGGCCTTCAACCTTATTAAATTTTTTTAAAAAAAATTAATTAGAAAAATCACCAGTGCTCATAGAGTAACTTTCTGCCTCCCCGTCCGCAGTGTCTCCCCTCTGAGAAGTGATGTGATGCTCTCTCCGGGCTGCTGTGTGTCAAGACAGCCCTAGCATTTTTATTTGCTGGAAGTGCAGTTTATGTGGATCTAATGGTTTTCCTAGAGGAGATTTGCAAGTGTTACTAATGATCTTAGCTAGGAAATGAGGAAGGGGAAGGTTAGTGCCACAGGGAAATCAAAGGAAACCAAATTACATCAAGTCCAATTAAATTGTTTCTATAAATTATCAGAGCCACGTTCCTGCATGGTGAGGTCATTGAGGGAGTTAATAAAACATGTTTGTTGGCTGCAGGGACCCCTGGGAACCTTGGCCTTTATTATCCTCTGGCGTCTGCTAGACGCTCCAGAGTGTCAGGAACACAATCAAACATAGAGCAGAGAGCTCGCTTCTGCTCTGTTCATCTGCTGCCTTGCAGGGGCATGAAATTTCTTCAGCTTTAGGGAGGAATAAATGTGTCTCAGTGTTAGTCTGGATCATTCTTGCTATGCAAATCGCTCCTTTTTTGAATTTGTGCTGCATGGCTTTTCTTAAGGAAAGAAAAGCATTAATGTCATTCTGCGTAGAGCAAAATAAATCTTCCCTAGTTTGATGTTTGGGTTGTTTTGGGGTTTTTTAATGGACACAAAGTAATGAGAAATAAAATGATTCTAACTTCTGAGGTTTAGAGGCTGGTAATATGTCTGGGCTCTTTCCCCGAAATATAGGAAGAAAGAACAGCTGTTGAGAAAGCAAAACACTTCTTAGAGTCCAACTTGTATTCAGCAGAAGACCCCTACACTACAGCCTTGACTGCATATGCCCTGACACTGCTACACAGTCCCTCTGCTGCTGTGACGCTGCGGAAAATGAACAGCATGGCTATTACACAAGGTACTGTCCTGCCCTGCCGGGGCCAGCCTGGCCAGTCCCTGCACTGGCCATCCTCTTACAGCAACAAGCGAGTAGCCCTCGCAGCCTGAATGCTATATTTGAGTTCCTCCTGGGGAGGATAGAGCCTGTGAGATGAGGTCTTCCTCGCAGCACAGTCTGACCGTGTAAGGCAAGATTTTTCCTGATTCTCTCTAGAGAGGGCTGAGTCCCTTAGTTCCACCATGCACACAGCTGCTCCTGAAGGAAGGCAAATGTACCAGAAGCTCTGCAGCGCCCTTCCTGATGGTATGACAGAGTGTGCCTTGTCCCTGATGGTGTATTTTAATCCAAAATCCAAGAATTACCTAGTTTGTCATGGTGAGACATCTTTGGAATTGCAAAGGGAGCCTCTTGCCCAAGGGATGCTTGTCTAAAAGGAGGGACAGTGCATTTCAGGGCATGAATCTTGAGTCAGTGCAAAAGTAGAGTTTGATTCTTCCCTTTATACAGAGGGTTAGCTGCAGTCCTGCCCTAATAACATACATATTCCACTGTCCTGTTTTTCTAGATGGCTTTACACACTGGAGCTTGACAGGAACTCTTGTTACTGATGAAGATACCTTCATGGGATTTAATGACGGTCTCTCTCAATCAGGTACTTTTACTACAAAAACGGAGATAAGGGAATGGGCTGCAACAGCAGGTCACTGACCACATGTATTCTACCAAACTGTTTATATAATACCAAGTATTCTGAAAATGGCGGTTGGTCAGGGCCAGGATCTGGATGGAATGAGAGCTTATAAAAGGCAGGTAATGTTATACTGAAAGAGCTGGTTAAGAGCAAATGATAGAGCTAGATGTGTTCAAGACAGGACTGTCTTTCCAGTCCCAGCTATCTCACCATTTTTCACTCCAGTATTATAAAAACAGCGAGTGATACAGAAGCGTGAGAGCCATACGGGAGTCCATCGGGGGAATAGTTTGAAATGGGAATCTGAGAGAAGTCAAATACATTTGAGAGTTGTATTTTTCAATGAACCTTGGGATTGTGTATCCAGCCTTTATTGACAGTCACTGGCATTTCAGCTGATTTCCTAGACTTTAAGTACCAAAGCCACTACAACAGTGGCTGTAATTTTCAAGTCCCTTAAAGCCACTGACTCTTCTGATGTGATGTAGGTGCACCGATGTTCAGGAGGGATCTAACTGGATATTGTATGAAAATCTCTAGGACAGAAATGCAGTATGGCAGCAGCAAGGTACAACTGGAGTGGGAGAGAAATTACTGATGGGATACGATCAAGTAGAAAGAGATTATCTATTGTGTAGGAAAGAACTTATGTTGGAAGCAGAGATAATCTTTTAAAGGTGATGCATCTTGGGTGCAGACATCTTTTAATTTCATTTTCCTCTTCCTGTGTTTACTTCTACAGACTCTTAATATTTTTACGTTTCAGTTAATGAGTATTCATAGAACTATCTCTAGACCTGCCCAAATTCTCACATCTTTGTGGTATTCTGATTTTTTAAAGATTATTTTCTTTTCCCTCCCCTCTCTTTCAGTTGTTTCTGCAGAAGTGGAGATGACATCTTATGCCCTTTTGACATACACACTCCTAGGAGACGTGGCCTCTGCGCTCCCAGTAGTAAAATGGCTTTCACAGCAGAGGAATGCACTTGGAGGATTCTCATCTACTCAGGTGGGCTGCCTCTGAAAAAGGAAGCGTAATCAGTTGTAGAAATCCATTGATTCAGGGATGGTCAATGCAGAGTTTCCATCTAGTCTAGATAGAAACTTTGTGTCCCGACAAGAAGAAAAAATTTCCAGTGCTCTTTACTTCTCAGACTGATAATTTGAAAGGAACCTAGACTTTGTCCTTGCAGATGCCTTTGACAGCAAAAGTGAACAAAACCTGGTATTTCTTTTGCTATCTGAATTAATAAGGAAGATTCTGATACCAGAAGCTGATGGCTGTACAGCACAGTCCTTGTTTGTAAGTTTACTATGCTCCTGTATCCTCCGCTATTCTGATTTCTGCCTCTTCTGATCCCTAGGACACATGTGTAGCCCTGCAGGCTCTGGCTGAATATGCTATCCTTTCTTATGTTGGAGGAGTCAACCTTACCATTTCCTTGGCTTCTACTAATCTAGACTACCAAGAGACATTTGAGCTTAACAAGATAAATAAAAAAGTCCTCCAGACTGCGGTGGTAGGTGGTTTTGTGTTTTTGTAGCCAAATTTTTAAAGCGATCCATGAGAGCTGGGTTCTGAATGACAACTCGGATAACTTCAGTAATGGTAAAAGCCCAAGTTAAACACTGAGATCTTGGGACTGTCTGGGGATTTATGGATGTGTTCTGATGTGAAGAAGACAGCAGTCAGAGCTGACACTTTTCACCATAACTAATGCCAGATGCTTATTTTGTGCTGCTGCTTTTTCTACCATTGTTAAATGCTGGTGGCTGAAGGGAGTAAGCCGTATGCACTTCACTTCTGCAATCTCCATTATAACTGGAAAGATATTTTGTACAGAATAAAACTAAAATTGATATTTGTTTCTATTCTAAGTGCCATGTCTTGTCTGTGTCCTAACTGTGGATTCTCCCCAGATCCCCAGTATTCCAACAGGGCTGTTTGTGAGTGCCAAAGGTGAAGGCTGCTGTCTGATGCAGGTAAAGTTGCTCTAAGGCTGCTTTTTTAATTCCAGCTTGCTATGAGGAAGGAGTTGCACTTTGAATTCTTCTCAAAGTGATTATATAATGTTGTGTTGCTTTAATTCCTAATGTGTGAATCTGCTCTGGTATAGCTTTAGCTATATATAACTGTGTTGTAAAGCCTCTATTGCCCCTGTGCCCACCGTTACCTCTCTCTGAGGGGATCGAGTGTTTATGCTGGTCTTTAGGAGTCTAACACTGGAGTCTAATAAACTGCCTTGATTTGTTTTGGTTTTTTTCCCCCTTTCTGCTGCAGATTGATGTCACTTACAATGTACCTGATCCTATCGCCAAACCAGCTTTCCAGCTCCTGGTTAACCTGAAGGAGCCGAAGTCAGAGCAGCATCTTCAAGCTCCAAATCTCCTGCGGTCTGTCTCTCCAGATGAGAATCGCTCTGAAGCCTTGCACAGAGAGAGGGCACTGGTGGATGATGACGACCCAGCTTCAGATCAGGACCATCGGGAATACAAAGTCATCCTGGAGACGTGCACTAGGTAGGAAATGTCAATCTGCATCCTGTCCTGCCTGTTTCTCAGAGACAGTCTGGTTTGCTGATCAGCACATCTATACCTGTACATTCATTGCTGCAAGAAGAATACCAAATTCTTTCTTGCTGCACTCTCCACATCTCAAACAGCGCAAGATCCAGCACCTCACATGCCGAATGCAGAACTGAACCATAACTGTGGGTTGTAGGACAGAGTTACTGCACGGACATTCGAGAGCATTGTCTGCTGCCGTTAATAACTGCAGTGCTATGTCCAAGGTAGAGAAACAAGAACAAAACTTACAAAGAGAGCAACATTTATCATTAAGTTTCATTATTGCCTCTCTGAAGAAGACAAATTGGATGTCTTTTGTTTGTATCAGGAGGAAAAGAAAAAGTTCTGGATTATTTTCTAGGTCTTCAGTAACGGGCTTTCCTTAAAAGCCTAAAAGAGCTGGGTAATTTCAGCTGGTTAACTAATATCTCAAATGTGTCTATAGTTTTATAAATATTATTAACGTTTGAGTTGCCTGTTCTGACAGAAGATGCTTGTTGCCATGGTATGAATTTGGAATCTATGATAAAGGCACAATACATGCAAATATTTGTTGTGAAGCTCTCTAAAGCTCATTGCTTATCTCCTTGTTCCATATAAAGGAATTTAAATAATTTTTAAAGATGGCAAGACACTAAAGCTCCAGAAGTTTCATTCTTAGTTCTCAAAGCACTTTGCAAAGACATTAGCAGTTCTGTCTCATTTTATAGATCAAGAAACCAAAGATATTAAGGGGAAACAGCTTGCCTCTAGATAAGCAGCAGCAGGAGAAGTTTGTGACCTGTGTTTAATCCGCTTACATGGTTTGCTTAAACACGTTAGTACTGCTGCAGTTATCAGGAGTTGCTGATCTCTTTACAAAATATTTTGATTTTTAAGGAGGTTGTTGGAAAGTTAGCCCAAAGGAAAGTAGATAAGGAAGGCTTATGACATCCTACTGTATAACAGAAGAAACCATTCCCAAGAAATTCATAACCAATCTGCATATTTGTGACCGGGAGCATGGCAGGTGGTGGGGCTACAGCTTCAAACAGCAGAAATCAGGTGAACGGCTCAGATGTCATTCATGGAAATGGAAAACTTTTTGCTCTTCTATCAGTTTCTGCCTCCTTCCTTCCTGCAGAGGCAGCACCATGCAGTGACTCCGGACCTGAAAAAAAAAGTTGCAATGACTCCAGGCAAAGATGACATCCTGTTATCTCTGTCAACACGCTTGCCCCTTGCTCTCGTGGCTGTGCTGCTGGCAGATGCATTGCTCCGATTGCCACAAGCCTGGGAAATCCTGGGCCGGGCATTTTTCAGCCTAGCTGAATTCTTCTTCCCTCCAGTAACAACAGCCAGTGACGAGCAACTCAAACTCATCACCCAGAAGTTTGCTAGGGTTGGTCTGGCTGTGGATAACACAATATCACTTTCTCAACTTCTTCTCCCCCTGCCTAAGCACTGCAGCCTGTACTGGGGAGGTAGGCTTGCAAGTCTTGTCAGTCCCTTGAAGATGCCTGTAACTAAGGAGGCTGCCCTGCATCAACACAACCTTTCTGTTGTTATTTCTGAAAGTTCTGGCCTGGGAATTGCTGGAGCAAAGACAGAAACTTGAGAGGAAGCCCAGTGCAAGGAGATTGATTGCTTGGAAAGAAAACAAAAGCAAATGAAATCTTCCCTTTCCTCCCCTTCTTCCTGTAATGATGCTCTTTTAACTCCTTCATCATTTTACTTAGGCAGTGCAAACAGAGGAGTGCATCTAAGGATGACAACGGAGATATTTTGAGCTGGGGGTGTTCTTCAGAATGCAATTGGGTGTTGTCATACGCAGTGAAGTCCTAGGGGCACTTTTGAGGAGTTAGGAAGAAAACAGTATGGGGAGTAGAGGGCTGCATATATAACAGAGAATGGGAAAAAAGCAGGTAAAGGGACACTATAGGATTTTTTAGGGAGTACAGTGCATGGAGTTAGGTCAGGATTAACAAGGCTTAATGTCTCTGGAAGGCTGTCAGCCCTGAACTGTCTTACACAGAGCCAACTGGATCTGGCCACAGACCATCTCATGCTACTGTGGGCGTAGGAGCTCGGCTGTGGCATCGCATCCAGGCTGGCTCTGCGCAGAGCTGCGGCAGCCCCCCCCCCAGCCCAGCTGTGGAGGGCTCCGTGGAGGGGGCTCCAAGTAGCCCTGCAGGAGCCAGGTCAGATCTGGCAAACGTAGCCCTGGAAGCTGTGTGCTGCGTTTGCTGGGTGCTGGGCATGAGCTAATAAGCCCTCCTGGGTCCAAGCTCATTGTCTTTGTGGTGCAGCTAAACAGCAAACAGGTAAGCTGCCAAGGAGAGATGGCTTAGAGCTGACTGTATGTGAATGCAGAGCAAAGGACCATTGTTCCGGAATTAGCAGCAGCTTCTTTGTTATCTGCCATGCTGTAAGAAATTGAAAACTTTTGCAATGGCCCAAATAAACTTTCTCTCCACCCCTTCCTGTGTTTTTTGTTGTTGTGGGTTTTTTGTTTTTTGGTGTTTTTTTTTTCACGCTTCAGCAGTAACAACTCTGAATTTCGGTGGTTTTTTTGGAGTCTTCACTGATATTATAGAGGATGTGAATTCTTTATTATAGAGGCAGTGAATTCTTTAACACTAGTAACTAGAGTGTGAGTTTGCTGACTCATTAGCAAAGATACATTTCTCAGTGTCAATTAGATGCCGGAGGGAAACGGCCATTTACAAAACCCCAGGGTTGAATGACTCTGCCTGGTGTTGGGAAGTAACATTCCTCTTACACCACAGTCCATTTACAGCCCTCCACTTAGGAAAGAACAGAAATTTCTTCTACTCAAGGGGCTATTTCCTTTTATCAAGTGCATTTTCTCAGCGATTAATTGAAAAATAAGGCAAGCAGCCCCACAGGAGACTACATCCTCCTGCTGCTTTTCTGCCTCCATTTGCCTCTGTCTCCTACATCTCTGCCCCCTGTGAGCTGTGCTTAATTTTTGTTGAATAGAAGCAGAAAAGAGGGTTTTATAAAACCAAGTAGACTGGCTTTCAACAACTCCCTCAAAGAAGAGTAGATCCTTTTAATATTTTTTCCTCTGTAGTTTCATGTCTGCATCCTGTATTGTCCATGTACCATTTGCTATCTTGGAGTTTATTTTCATTCTTTCTTTCTTTTTGTTCTCATGGGAAGATGGCTGCACTCTGGATCTTCCAACATGGCTGTCTTGGAAGTGCCATTGTTCTCAGGGTTTCGTGCAGATATCGAGAGCCTAGAGCAGGTAAGATGTTGTAATGGGAGCACAAGGCGTGATCTTGGGCCAGGACCTGACTCCTTAATTGTCAGGGATTCCCTTTGGGGATCAATAGGAGGCAAATGAAATTGAATGTTAGAGCATTGTCTGAAAAGATGCAATTAAAATGGGGGGGGGGGACACAGGAGAT
Organism: Athene noctua; assembly: GCF_965140245.1. Lineage (NCBI taxonomy): Eukaryota > Metazoa > Chordata > Aves > Strigiformes > Strigidae > Athene > Athene noctua. The sequence continues at coordinate 5,814,751 of NC_134063.1, read as the reverse complement.
TTCACTTGTCAAAAAATATTAGATGAAATGAGTAAGCAGATGTTCTGAGCAAGATGGAGAAATGTACTGAACATGGCCAAATGAAGGTTTATTACGGAGCACAGTGCACAGTAATTAAACGAGACCCATTTGGAAATGCTGAAGTGAAAATGTGCTCTAACAGGAGCTGTTTATGGCTTCTTAGTGGGCTGTGTTATCTCCAACATCTGGATTCCATTTCTTTGGAGGCTCTGTGTCTTGGAATTTTTTGCCCTTTTTTTTTTTTTTTTTTTTCTGCTGGGAGAACATCATGTTTATTGCAAGCCAAACTGAGGTGGACAGAATGTGCCTCTTACCCAGCCAGCCCTCTAGGGGAGATGAACTGTAATCTTTATCTTTGCTTTATATTTTGTGGAAGCATTACAGTGTATTCACTGGTGGGTTTTACGCTGCAAATAGTTTTTAAGGACTATTTAACTAAAGAGATGTAAAATCTTTGCATCCTTGAGAACTGGTAAAGAGCTAAAAAGTGTTTTGCTTTGAAAAGATCTCTTCTGTTAATAATTTTATCTTCATGACACTGCGGGGGGGAGATTTGGGGAAAGAATTTTAAAGTAGAATCATAGTGAAGACCAGGCAGTTTAATTTGACTTCCTAATTGAAGGAAAAGTGCACATTGCTTTGTCTTCTCTAGGATTTCACTTTATTTGGCTAATTTATAAACACCATTGCATTTTCTGGAAGAAAATGAGACTGATGTGTTCTCCAGGGGCTTACAATCCATGTCAAAAGCTGCTGTCAGGTTGTCTCCTGGACTGTCTTTGAAGCCAGAGAAACTTGTATGTTAGTGCCTGAGAAGAAAATTGCATCGTTTCAGTATTAGGGAGCTGTGCTGGAATACTTTTGTAGAGAGATGTGTGTCGATCAGATACAAAAAAATCCTGTAAAGAGAAATATCAAAGTTATTTTATATCTGTTCACAATCCACATGTTGAGAATTCTGTGTTCAAATGCATGCATGTAAAATCTATTGATTTTTATTTACCTGTTGACCTTTTGAGTCTGATGTTCTCTCCTACATGCAACAAATGGTTCAACAAACTGAATAGGGCTATTCAGATGAGGCAAGAGCCCCAGTAGGAGATCTCTAGTACCCCTGTGGTAAGGGAAAGGAGGAAAATTAGCCGAGGGTGCCTGTAGTGAGGTTGGTAACTATTTTATCTCCTCCTGCTGAAGGTGCTACGTGACAGTTTTTTGTACTGCTTTCAAATAAGTTCTCTTCCATAGTAATTTACATAAATAATGGCAGAAAAAATGTGGATGAAAAACTGGTTTAAGACTAAAGAAGTCAAAATGGGACAGAAGGAGAACAACAGGGCACCTTTACGGTGTTAAACCCATGGAATGTTTTATCAGTGGAGGGAAAGTGTTAAAACAAAGAATGCAAAGGGGCTGTCATTACAGAAGAACAAAAAAAATGTTAGGTTAAGTAACCAAATCCCTGTAGTCTTTTTTTTTTTCTTTCCTGAAATGGGCTAAGAAGAAATTACAGAAATAGGAGGTACTGAGTGAGTATCTCCTTTACTGGTTTCAGTAGGGGATAGAGTTAAAAGTTTCTAGGCTGAGAGTCCCAAGAAGTTCCCATATGCTCATGTGTTACAAGGGACTGCATAGGTTCTGTCATTTCAGTCCCTGCACAATTTTGCCTTTTTGCCAAGGCAGCTGTGCTCTGGTAGGAGGCTTGTTGACATGGTGGGGCCAGACAGGTGTCCCAGATGAAGGCTTGTAAACCAAAACCGGCTTGGTTTGTGTTTAGTTACTGCTAAAAGGCTGCTACATGCAGCAGTCTGCTCCTGTGCTGTGTCCAATGGTTTACGCTAACCTGTGCTCAGGGCACGTTGTACATGTTCTAAGTAGTGGAAACGCTGAAGATAACTGAATATATGATTGGCATTAGGATTTACTCTCTGCAAGGAGGATGCTGGTGCCCCAAAGAACTACCTGTATAATGTTTCAAAACCCTTTTGTTTGCAGTGCCTCTTATTCTCTCTCTCATCTACTAGTGTGTTGCCGTGATCCTCGTGCTCTGCGACACCAGCTTGCCTCCCACGTTTGGTTTCTCACGGCTTCAGAGATTCTTGTGTCCCATTCAGTGCCACCTTGCTGGTGCCTCAGCACTGCTTATTCCTTGACCAGAGGCCGGTCAGCACTCCTAAACCAGAAACAAACTCTGAGGGTGTTGAAACCGGAGCAGAGAAACAGGGAGACTTGCCCACACCGCTTGGGTGTCAGACAGATGCATCGGTGTCTGGGAAGCATCATGTGTCAGCTTCATCTCTTCCTCTGTTCTGTCATCCCCCCAAGCCTGGCCTGGACAGAAGCAGTCAGAGGGTAAAAACAAGCTGCCCCGCTGTGGCACTAGAATTATTTTCTCAAAGCTGAACGAGTTTACCAGCACGTTAGGCTTTCTCTAGCACTAAGCAGGTCAGTTGGTTGGGCTTTCCCTCGTGGCATCTTGTTGCCTGTCTGAATCTCATGTTTCTGCCTCCATGGGTAGAGGGTGGACAGAGTCCCAGAGTAGCCCCATCTGTAAGGGTCTCTGGCCATAGAATAGCAGGTGGTTTATTTTCCTTTCTCCCCCTGTCTTAATTGGAAAAGGAGCTGATTCTCCTTAACTGGTAAGGCTGAGCTCCTGCAGTACAGAGCTGACCCATGTTAAGTCCTTGCAAATCTCAGGAGGGTGTCAGGTACTTCACACGGTGCATAATTCTTCAGTGCTTGTAAGACACGAAAGAGCTGATTCAAAACCCACTCTTTTGAAAGTTCTTTGGGCAAAAGACTGTGTAGTTGATGCCTTGATTTGGAGAGAGCGTTCTGCACTGGGGATTGATTCCTGGGCACTTTATTTCCATAACCAGAATAGAATGACTTCCTTTGGGCAGTAAGAGATTTTGCTAAATTGGGAAGGATATTGCATCTTCAAGGGGGAATGTTCCCCCTGAAGAGCTGAATTCCATCTTTCTTATTGCAGAAACCCTTTGCATCTGTAAAAATGAAATGTAGGGACAAAGCTCAAGCACATATATAGGTAGGCAGTGAAGATGCAGATATGATTTATTCATGCCTATCAAATGTGTATCCAACTCGCGCCGACAAAAATGAAATTCTTCCACTGAAGACCCAGTACTAGTTTTGTTATGTATTTTGGACACCACCTTCAGCAGAAGCAAGTCCTGTCCTTGCCGCTGCTGCGTTTTCTTGTTACCCTGGCCATTTCCCTCTCCTCCTGGTGAGGAGGGGCAGGGCTGTAAATCACATTTCCTTGTTTGTTGTTTGCCCTCACAAGGGAGCAGTGTGCGCGGCGCGGACCCACGTGCAGCTCCGGGGCAGTGATGGTTAATGAATGCTCTGTTGCGCGTCGAGGGCAGCCCCCCTGGCTGTGCAGCCACAAATCCTTCTAATAATGTTGGGTGTCGACAAGGTCAGGAGGTCACCACAGGCTGGTATATATCAAGCTTCACCAGAAAAATGCAACTTTAGCTGAGCTGAGCATTTCCCGGTGGCGCCAGCCTCTCCAAGCCCTCATAAAAGGACTGTCTGCAGCCATCTACTGCTGAGTAATAACAGCCACCATCAGGCCCCTAAAATTATAAGGACAAATTAAATTGGCCCTTTCCATATTGTGTGGGACTTAAACACGTGTTCCTTTGCTTGTTACAGTAATAGCAGGAAGCTGTGTGCAGGGTTTTACAGCTAGAAGCACTATGCTGAAGAAATTCACAGTTAAAGTTGTTGGTAGCAGGTTTGGGCAAATTTCAGTAGAAATGCTTTTTGCTTCATGTTATTCTTTCTAATACTACATAATAATCCTTTGTTCTCCTTTCCACAGAGTTTTCATTCTAAGATCTCAAAGTAATTTAGGAACATATAAAAAAAAAAAAAAATGCTGAGGAAATATTATCCCTGTGTCACAAATGGAATTGTTTGACAGAGAGTTTAAACTAATAGCCCAGTTTGGAGAACAGAATTAAAGTATCTGCTCTGGCCCTTACTCAGCTCCCCAAAGTGGAATTAAAACACAAGAGTCCTTTTCTACTGACCATCGTCCCCCCCAGCTTCTGGATTAAATGTTTTTCACATGACAGATGTGTTCTGAATACAATTTATCAAACCAGTAATGACTGATCAACTGATCAAGTACAATACAGCGTGAGAGTATTTATAATATTGAGGTGTTAATGTTCCAAGTATGGAAAATTATAGGAGTAACACTTTTGGAAATTTTAAAATGAAACTTTGTAGAATTATATCAGGTGATAGCATTTATGCTTTGGGGGCGATTCATCAGTATTCGGCACCAGGGAGATAGTTGCTGGATTCTTTGAGGTGGTGCAGTAATTCCATAATTAAGGGCTCTTACACTTTCCTCTGTAGACCGTGGTCATGATACACCTACAGACCTGCAGGCAGCAAGAGGTGATGAGCTGGAGCATTTTTACAAATGGCTGGGATAAATATAGGGTAGTAGCACCCCAGGTGTGGGAAGTACTCTTAGATTGTGTTCTGGTACTCCTTAGATACGCAGATTGTCCCAATAAATAAAAAGCAGAAGAAGAGTTGGTCTGTGGGCCTGACTGGCACGATGCAGATTACAAATCCTGGGCCTCAGAGGGAGAGAAGATGAGTAGCAGAGGCCTGGCCTGACCCCATTAGTCAAAAGGAAGGATGCCTAGGGCTCTTTCAAATGGCTGCTCTTTTCAAATGTAAGGATTAATTTTCCTGGCAGAAGAATGTTTTGGATTTTTCAGCTGGTGGGAGAATGGGACCTTTAATACCCGGTGTGATCCAGCAGTGTAATTCTCTGATGGTCTGAAAGAGTGCAAATAAGAGACTTTATCGAGTGTTTTGGGGTCTCTGAGGTCTTGCTTTGAGCCTTGGTACTGAAAACAATCTGGGGGCTATTCAATTAGATTATGGATGATATGTCAGGCGTAGTCTGAGGGAGATAAATGCACCAGGGACCAGGAGGACCACTCAGCCCTGTGCACCTTGCAAGCATTCCTCATCGGGTCACAGAAGAGAGCACAGATGCCTCAGTTGTAGGACAGCAACTGCAATCCTCTGCATTTTCCCTCTCTCTTACTGAAACACCCTTTTCCAGCAGAAGAAAACGCTGGGGTTTAGTGTCTGATCAGTTTTCTAAGCAGTTTAAAATCTTTCTTCTTCTGTAGTTTCAACCTGTTCTCTATACAATGAGATTAAACTAAACCTGTTGATTTATTATTTTTTTTTTCCCCCCAGTTATTGATGAATAAGCAAATTGGATTAAAAAGATATGAAGTGGATGGAAGAAAAGTCCTTTTCTATTTCGACGAGGTAATGACTTTGTCTCTTATAATGATGTTGCTTTTCAACCAGAGGCAAAAGACCAGTGGATCGGGCATAGGTATGGTGAAATTATGTTGATGGTCCCTCACAGATGAGGATTACCAAGCAGCTTTAACTGGCCACTTGCTTGAGCCTCTTTTGAGGCAGGTAGGTGTTGTGGTTTTGGTCGGAAACCAAAGCATGATAGAGGCAGGTGATTAGCTTCAGCCCATATAGCATTTCTGGGCAGATAGAGCTTAGTTTTTGCCTCAAAATAATCTCACCTTCAGGTACAATTAGCCTGGCTAAAAGAACAGAGGAAAAAAATGCAGTGTAATTCAGATCTCACAGCACATACCTGAGAGGGGAAGATGAGATGTCTCCTGGCTTAGTCATCAGCAGTAAGTTGTTAGCTACTTGCACTAGCAAACTGGCTGATGACAGGAGTGGTGTTAGGTAAGCCGGGGAATACAGCTTGAGTTTCAGGTTTGACTTTCTGACGTTGTTGTATGCAAGTATGTGCTTTAAAGGCCAGCGAAGTATCACATATTTTAATTCATCCTGTTTGGCTTTTATTCATTATCTTTGTCTCTCTACCTAGTATTGGAGGTGTCTTCATTCTCCCCAAGCACCCAGCACAGCGTGTTACAGTAGGGACATGTGCTATGTTTATTTGTGTGTCTCTTCACTCAAAGTGCAGTTTTTGTTACAATGAGCCTTTTACACGATTTCATACAGATTCCTAGCCAGTGCATGACCTGTGTAAAGTTTCAAGCTTTCAGAGAGCATATAGTTGGGAAAACAGCTCCTGTTCCGATCAAAGTGTATGATTACTATGAGCCAGGTATGTGCCTGTTTTCCTTTGGGTTTTACCAGCATTCGAGCTCTAGACATAAGACTCACTTGTGATTTCTCATTCTTGCTGGCCTGCAGCTTTTGAAGCAACTCGTTTCTACAATGTGAGTGAAAACAGCCCCTTGGCTCGGGAGCTCTGTGATGGGCCAACATGCAATGAGGTGGAAAGCTCAGCTAGCCAATGGGTTGGTAAGTTACACCAAAGCCAAGCAGATTTTTTTTTTTTTTTTTTTTTTTTTGGAAAATGGAGCCCACAGACATACTTTCCAGGAGTTCAGAACTCAAAATTATATTTAGGCAAACGCTCTATTTCAGTATCTGTGTTAGTGGAAGTTTTACATAGGTCTGTGGGATAGCAGCAGTAAAGTTCTGACAGCCAAGCAAACCGGTGTAGTCTGCTCTTCAGTCACCAGAGTGACTCTTGTTTGCTTCAGAGGCAAGATATCACTTATAATTCTGGAAGAACCTGCACAAGGTGAGATGTGTTAATAAATGTAAAGGTAAAAACTCTTCGAAATATCTTGCAATAGAGTTCCACAAATAACTGTTGTAAGATTGAACAATTTCACGCATCAGTAAAAAGAATAACTTTCCCCAAAAACTAGATGTTCCTTTCTGTTCTCTATGTCACAGAAAATAGTTGCATTATCCGATATTTGGAATCTGCTGCAGTATAGTTCCTTCAGAAAGACAGCTTTATTCCCAGACCTTTTTGTTCGACCAACTTTGTAAATTCCGGTGAGAAGTCTTAGGGAATTCAACATGAAAACTCGCATCGGAGAAATAGAAGAAAATTGCCACCTCATCTTCCCCCTTCCCCGTGCTATGCAAAAATATTGCTTTGGATGTTTTTGTTTACTTTTCAGGCTTTGTTCACTCTGGACCATGCAATAACATTTTTGGCTGCTTGGAGGATGAATATTTTGAGCAGTGCATGTGTTCACGAGACTGTGGCTATGATGGGGAGCCTGTATGTGGATCAGATGGACAGATTTACCCGAACCATTGCCAGATGGAAGTAGCGTCGTGCAGGAATAATACAAGAATAGAACAGATGCCCATGTCTCAATGTTCTGCCTGTAGGTTTCGTGCAGTTCCCTTTTCTGTTATGATCGAGTTACAGGACACTACAAATCCTTATCTAAGCAAATGATAATTACATACGTGTGGTAGGGGAAAGAGAAGAATTCAAAACCTCCTATGTATTATTTTGCTACTCATAGTACAAGGGATCAAGTTATAAGAGCAGCTGTCTTCCTGCTTAGCTCAGAATAACTAGTTTTCTGTTCTCATGAATACATGTTTTACCCATCAGAATGAACTTCAGGGAAGATTAGTGATACTCTTTTATCTGAAGTGAATAATCGTAGATAAAAATGACATCCATGAAATGTAACATTTTTGGAGATTCTACATGGGCTTTCAAAATGTGCAGTGTAGTACCTCAGTGAACTGAGGACAGCACCCCTGGAAATGCAAACATTTTCTAGAGATTCAGAGATAAAATGCATTTATTTTTCTTTTTATTTACAGCCAAGAATTTGCCAGAAGAAAGGGAGACACACTCCCACACAGCTGAGCAACCCAGTGTTCAACAAACTCCAGCAGGTAATATCATGCGTTTGCATTTATCCAAGACATTTTTCTTTAGCAAAGTTAAAGCTTGTCCTGTCACTGTATAAAAGTATGTATGACTCTTAAGCATATTTAAGTAAAAATGATGGATTTTTTCATCTTTAAGAAAAGACGGACCATGCAGAAATCAGAAAAATTGAAGAGATCAAGGAAACTTAGGATGATAACTATTCAGCTAGCTCTCCTAGTCCTTTTCCTTTCAGGAAATCTTGTGTGATGCCTGCTCTGTTCAGCACACACGCAAGATTTAGGTAATTGTTCCTAGGAGTGGACAAGTGACTCTTGTTTTCTCAGCCTTGATATGTTTGAACAACACACACTCTCTGTGATCTTTTCTTCAATATTAAGCTGGAAAGATCACATTTAAAACCAGGCTGATGTAATGTGTTTCAACAAACAACTGAACAGGACGTGACAACAGACCAAACCATTGCAAAAACTAGAATCTAGGTGGATTAACTTTGTCTCTAGCAGTTCTGTGCAAAAATTGAGCTGGCAGTCTTGATTCTCTCAGAGCTGCTGTTTGGAATAAAGGGCTTTAGTGAGCAAAAACGTAAAGGTCAGTAGATGGAGTAGCCAGGAATTTGGCTGCTCATTTTATTTGGTGCTTATATTCATACACTTTTTTCCAAGACTCATGTCGAACTTGCTCATGGCTCACAATAAATCTCACCAAGAAGCAGTGGAGGGTCAATAGAATAGTTTGTTTCATGCTGTTTCTAGTAAATAAACTGGACTAGATTTTTCCTGGCTGCCTTCCACTCATTAATTTTCCCCTGGCCTCTAACTCTCTTAACAAATCGGTAAAACAAGTTAATTCTTCAAGAGAAGACTCTATGCCTCCTCACGTCCTTCTTGTGCACCAGAGTTCAGACTAGCATGTGTCCAACACGAGAGACCATCCTGTTCTTTGCCATTCCTCTACTCTACAGCAGCTGATGGACAGTTTTCTTATTACAGTATAAAAGCATGGTGAATATTCCATTATCACCATTTCTATAGGTTATTCAATCTTAGTGTTTAATGTCTCTCCTGTTTCCCCTCCTTTTTTTTGTGGACTTAGTGTGGAAAAAAAAAAAAAAAAAAATATATATATATATATATCAGATTGCTGTCTGTTGGAGTTACTGAGATGAATGCTTGTTGCCTTTTATTTTGTGCAAATGCTACGTACTCAGCGTGGAAACCGTTTGCAATCTGAACCCTCTACAGCAGCATTCCCAAAGTGCTCTGTAGGGTGCTGCTGGTGTGCAAGGCCATGCTAAGTGTTTTGCTGCTAGTCTACAAAATGGGACTGCAATGACAATATTTTTAAATAAAAATTTGACAGTAGAAATATGATTACCTGGGGGGGAAAAAAAAAAAACAACGGTGGAACTTGATGGTAGTCTACAATCCAAAAATATGCAGAACAGTGTTTCTGATATAATCTGCATTAAAGTATCTGTCTGAGAAAAATAACCCTCTGGTTTCTGTTTGAAGCAGACAAAAGCAGTGTAGGCTCAGTAAGCTATCAACAAGAGCAAAAGTGGAAATTCGGATTACTTTTTTCTTTGTGTGTGTGGCATTTTTATACAGGTGTTAGGTTAAAAAACCTGCATGCCATAAGGATATATTTATTATAGCACAAGCATTTAGAGCTGGCTTTGCTCTAGGATCTGTGAGTATTGAAGTTGAGAGTCTCCTGGAAGGCAGATACTCTTCTGAACTCAGCTGTCTGAGCAGCCATGGCAGAGTGAGCAATCAGAAATAAAACTGATTAAATCCTGCATCAGGAAAAGCGCCCAGCATGTGATTTTCATTAATCCTCTGGGCTCCTCTCGGGTCAACCACACAGTACATGAATCAAAGTTTAACAAATGAATGAATCCCTCCTTCCACACAGGTCTCATTTGGACTCGCTGGTCTGTTAGCACTGAAGCATGTGATTGGTTTATGTCGGCTCAGGTGCTCGGGGTTTCTAGTGGAAGTTCTGATGAGCCATGTCTAAATCTGTGATTTCCTAAAAGGATGCAGAACTCCAGGAGCCAAAGCAAGCTTAGGGCTGGTTGGTGCAACTGCCTCAGTGTGTTAATCTTCAGGAAATACCATTTTCTTGGAGAACCACGTGGTGTTTATATTGTCTGAAATCCTTCTGTATCTGCCAGATGACTTGTGCGGGCTCAGCTCGGTTTGGGGGATGCTCTCATTGTTAGCTCTTGTCTGTGCTACCCCAGCAATGGAGCCAGGAGAGCCAGCTTCCTTCCAGCAAACACTGGGGAACTTCGTAATGTGCTTGGGCTCGCTCTGCAAACCCAGAGCTTGCAGTGCAGTTCCACAGACACCAGCGAGTTTGCTGGAATAAACCACAGCTGCTGAGTTGTGTTATTCAAGGTAAGCACTTGTATGTGGATGGTCCTGAAAAATCAGGATGCAGTGCTTCTTGCAGCACCTAGCTGTTGTCAAAGCGTTTCAAAAAGCCTTTCAAAAGTCTTCAGCCCATGTTGCAGCAAGTGAGGCAGAATGGCTGACGTTTGATTGTAAAACCTGTAGCCTTTTTTTGTGCAGATGGGTAGATCCTCTTCACGTCTTTAGAAATATTCTCATCGTTGAGAGAGAAGTGTGCAGGGTGACAGGACTCAACTGAAATGAAAGCAAGGGAAGGGCACTCGTGGCTGAATCCTCTTCCTCAGCTGTTCTTTCGTGCAGGTGAATTGCTGAGACTCGGAGGGAGGGAACAGGCTTTAATGAGTAGTAGCGTGGACCCACCTCGGCCTCTAAGCGTCGGAGCTCTGCCAGTACACTTTCACAGCCTGTTCCAGTCATATTTGTTTGGAATGAAAGCTCCTGGAGCAGAACTTTGGTTGCTAACTATTAGTATCTCAAGTGCCTTTCTGACTGTGGCTTTCCTAAGAACCGTTGTCACACTAGGCTACAGAAACGCGGGTGGATTTCAGATCCTCAATAGCTCTGATAGCATCTCTCTGATGAAGTGATGCTTTGACTGCTTCCATAGATCATTAACACTCTTCTGAAATTGCCTAAACCACCTCTGCCAAAATTGCTAAATATATAGCCAAGGATGTTAGAAGGCAATAGATAGCACAGTAATGTTGGGATTCTACATGTCTCTGATGGAAGAGCACTATCACAGCTTGAGGCAGCGGTGTCGGGGTACCAGTGCTGCTGTGCTGTTGCACTCTGAGCAGGCAGCCCACCCCCCTTCGTGCTGCCTGACCCCCCCCCAGCCTTCTCCCCCCAGCTGGGCCCATGTTATTTGTACAGTTCTGCCTTAGCAGCTGGAAGAACCAGTAGCTGGAAGAAAATTCTTGGTGGAATTATGATACTTGTATCTAGTGGTGGTGTTAATATTTTTTCAAAAAATAATTAAATGCTGTCGCCCGTCACTAGCTCCTAACAGGAACATCGGAGGGAACTCTGCTTCCAGGTGGAGTCATCCCCCAACGCTCCCGGGCAGGCACGTTATTCCCAGCCCTGCTGTTCTTTCAGGATTGAACTGGCGATGGGCCATTTTCCCTTTCACCCCATCAGTGTTCAGCAAACGTTGGCTTAGGCACAAAGCTTTGGAGATGGGGGAGTGGTTTGTATGCAGCAGGAAATGTCAGCCTTTCGTCTTTGCTTTGACTCCAACGCTGCATTCCGGGGAAGAGTGAGGTCTGTGATGTTAATTCTGTCCCTGGTGGACAGCAATCATCCATTCATAGAGCGAGCTCATGATCTGGCAGGTTCTCACATGGAGAGGCCAAGAAGAAGCGAACGCAGAGGCTGACTCTGCTTTCAGGCAAGTGTTCCCTTGTCTAGGGCCGAACCTGCTGCTGGGAGGATGTGGGAGGCATCAGGGAAGAGCCTTCAGATATTTTATTTCTAGAGAACAAACGTTTTCAAAGGCCTTGATCGGTGTTCTCCTTAAATAAAGCCAACTTTGCAGGGTGGGGAGAAGGGGGGACTTTTCCTCCCTACCACAACTATGTCTCAGTGATTGCTTTGGTTTGGATTAGAGCTGTGTGTACAGAAAGCAAACAGGAAAGATGGACAGCTGAGCTGGCTCCAGGAGCAGTTTAGAAAATGGGGATCTACTGATATTCCAGAAGTTTTATCTTTCAGTTTTACCCTCTGGACAGTGAGCAGTCACCCACCACAGAGAGGCAGAGCCTGTTTTGAGTGGGATATGTACTGTGTGAGTGACCTGCCGGTGTCTTAGGATAGATTGGAGTGAATGCAAGGGGGATAAATATCTGTGTCTGTTCCTGTCTTAAATGATGGAGGTTTCTCAGTGGTCTGTGGCTGCGCCAAAGCAGATGAATCTCAGCTACTGCTAGTTCAGACTGAGGGAGAAGAGAATGGCTTTGATATAGGCTCCTGGCCTGTTGTGCCAAAATCTTCATTCTTGTTGAGCTGAAAAGAAATCTAGCTGCTTATGCTGATCTTTTTCATGACAGGCACCAAATAGGCTGCTCCATCACAGTCTGCCCTCTAGCTTTGTAGCTGACACTTATAAAGCAGTCCTTAAAAGAGCACACACGTTACACACCTTGGAGACGTGGACTGGTCTCTCCTTAGCTGGGCTTGGCTTGGACCTGGTCGAAGGAGAGAGGGGTATTTTCAGGGTGCACAAGAACTCATCTGGTGTTCCCAAAGATGCCTCTTGCTGTACCTTACTGTATGCAGGTCTCAGGGTGAACCAGTTCCTAACCAGTTAAGCACCTCAGTTAATTTGATACTTTCAAATGAGAGTTTGAAATTTTTTCGAATTACACGACCCTCTTTTCTTTTTCTCCTCCCACTCTGATTCCTTTCGTTTTGTTCCAGTGCCCATGTCTCAGGCTGGGAAATTGAAAAATCTGATTTACAGCAGCTTTTCTCCTTGCCTGTGAATCAAAGCCTGCATGTGCAGGTCCACTGACATGTGTAGCCTCCTTTACTCATGCAAAAAAACTCATTTGGCCCCTGATTAAAATTCCTTTCCTCTTACATCATTCCCCTTCTCTGTGATGCAATATGTGATGCTGAAATGCAGTTTCTTTGGCAAAAGCCCAACCTGAGACTCTGGTTTCCTTTCCAGCAGAGGAAGGCCCTCCACTGCAGACAGATCTGTCATACTACTCCTACGAATATGACCCAGACCCCTACGCGTCGGAAGCTGATGTCTTTGAGATTGTGGCAGAGCTGACAACAGCAAGCACGTTAAAAGAAGTGGACAAGATTCAGGAAGTAGTGACCACAGTAGAATGGTGAGCCAGAGAGTGGGGGATCATAAATCTGGTTTGAGAGTCAACATATAATATACTGACTCGTGTGTTGGGTCAAATGTATTCAGTTCCTCAAAAGGGGCATTCTTACAACGGACTTGTTAATCTGTTTAGCAAGGAATCACCGGGAAGGATTTCTTGCCAGGGCGGCATATAAAAGTCTTTATGACCTGAATGTCTCTGTCCCTAGCAGAATAAAAAGTGACCTTTTAAGCTTTTCTCTGCCCAGCCCCAGTGATGTTTCACGAAGATACATAATTGGAGAGTGACTTTTCTTCATTATCTTCTCTTCTCCACAGAAATATATAATTTAAATAAAGAGAAGAGGCTCAGAATCAACTCCTGTATGAGTTTGTTCCTACAGATGACCTGCTGCAGAACAGAAACCGAACGATGACTACTTCCTGATGCACTCAGAACTGTAGGCTTTGCTGCCCCGTGGGGGGGGACCTGGAGCGCTAAGGGGGACACTCAGCGTTATTTTTCTGTCAATTTTCCTGCCTTTTGTGCATCCTCTTTGGAGTACTTCCAAGGATGGGAGACCAATATGCTGTGCCCTCTAGGTGAGAAAAGTAGGAGCTGGAATTCAAACCTTTAGACCATTTCAAAGTGTTTTCTCTACTATCAGGATACTGCAAATGCCATTTCCTAGCTACATTTAGAAGCTAAGTCCAGGCCTTGTGCTTAGCTGAACTGCTGTTTGAGGAAAGATGGCTGAGAAGTTTTCTCTCAAATTATAATAATAAAAATCAGTGTGTTTTGCTAATTATGATATAGCAAGAGGCTAATCATCTTCACCAGCCCATAAGCCTACTGCACCCACAACAATGTCCCACAAGAGAAAAACTTCCCTAGTGGCTCTGTGTTCAGGGAAGTTGTTGGGTGGTACCTTTTATGAGAGAAAACTGAAATCCACTGCCAGGGCTGAAGGGCCTGACTGTCCACCACAGGGCTGCAGGCTTCAGGTGGGGAGTTTGCCAGCCACGGCAGTGACGAGGATTCCGTGGGTGAGCCCCCTTCATGTTGCACTACGTGCTGATAAGGGCTGCTTGCAGCCTCCTCAGCCCCTTTCCTCCTCGTAACCCTGGCATGAAAATAAAGCTGACCCAAGGTGCAGTCCTTTCAAAAGCCTGCCTGACTTCACAATCCCTTTTGTTCCTCTCCCACTTGGATCCCCATGCGACGGTGGTTCTGGATACGATAATCTATGCATAGGGCCTGGGTCTGCTGGCCAGTACAAATCACTGGTGTCGCAGAGGCTGAGCTCCCTCCGACTGACCTGCCCCAAGCAGTGTGGTAAAACTGAAAACAAAAGCTTTGTGTTTCCAAAAGCGCAGGAGCCAAGATTTTTTGGTTTCCCTTCCTGCCTGGAGCAGCATTGTTCTCTTTGGAGGAGTTATATGCAACTGCCTGTTGCAAAACAGTGTTAATATTTTATCTTCCCACTTCTATTGTTACCAGGACCCAGAGTGGGGTGGAAACTCCTTTTTGAGGGTGTTTATTGGTGAATGGAAACAGGAAAAAGCCCAGCTCCATTCATTTTTAGGGCTTGTTTACACAGGAGCCATGACAAGACTATATCCCAGTATAGACATTCCATTCCAGAATAAAGGCAATTTATTCAGAAAAATGTCCACATGGGGACAAAACAGGAGGTATCCCAGAAGCTGGGCATATGTAGTTTCCAGTCCTTTTTTGTCTGGGGCCAGCTATTTGCAGAATGTAGTTGACATGATGAAGGTCTGGGTCTTGAAGTTCCCAGAAATTTCGGAACGGCTTTGTTGGCGAGTTATCAAGCCTTCCTTCATGGCTGCTCTGAGCTCTCCTCACAGGATCTTGACGTGGCTGCTGCCCGTATGTACCCACTGCTTCTCAGCAGAGGCTTTTGCCACGTGTCTGCAGTGTGTGTGAACAGACCGTGTCCTCACTGTGTCCGCACAGCGCAGCGGAACCACTGGCGGCTGCATTCCTGGCTGGCAGGTAAATAAATGCCTTTAAACTAAATTCCATCTCCTGTAAGCAACCGGCCTGGCAGACACTGGCTATTGTGTACACACAGAGAACTGAGTCAATATTTATCCCCTGGGTAAATAACAGACCTAGTGTGAGCTGCAACAAGAGTTTTGGGTTGGTTTTTTTTTTGTTTGTTTTTTTTTCTCTTTTCGAAATATCAAAGCTGCACAATACAAACCCTGCTGTTTGCTGGTTCCAGCCTCAGCTGTTTAATGCTTTGAGTCTGGGAGAACGAGACATTTAGACACCCTGATGATGTCTGTGTGACTGCCTCCCCACAGAAGATGGGACCTATGTTGTGGATTCTTCAGTCTCCTGTCCTTGGTCCCTTTCTGGCTCTAGTTTCCTTGTCACATCCATTGTATGCTCCTAGATAGATATTTGTATAATTTTATATTGCTTGGTCCTCTCAGATCCCTTGGGCAGTCAGACAGCATCACCAGTGGGGACTAGAGTTTCAGCCAAGTATTAACCTGATTTTCTTTACTTTCCTCAGGCTCTGGTACTTGTAATGTACTAATTCAAGGTGTAGACATCTCCCCATTGCTGCCAGCTAAATAATTCCTCCTGGTAGTGCCAGTTGCAGCCTTGCTCTGTGGGGTCTCTGTGTGCCAGTGCACTCACCTGTTTGAGGCAGAGGAGTCTCTCTTCTGTTTTAAAACTAGAAGAAAATCCAGAGAGACCCAGAGCCTCAGCAAGCAAAGGCAGAGCAGCCTCAGCATCCTTAAACAGAGGCAGTTAGGACAGGACAGTGTGTGTGAGGTAACGTGCCAGGGCTTCTGGAGCCTGACCTCACCTCGAGTGCTGCTTCACAGCTGTGGCACTCTCAGGGAAATCACTAGTCCATCTGCTCCTGGCAGCCTCTGCCTCCCCCCAGTCTTGCCGCACCAAACTAGCTCCTTTCCGTAGTTAAAAATCCATTTTATTTAAGGAATTGAATAAAGGAACCTGCAATTACGCAGTTTGGTTGCCTTTTCTCCCCTGTCACAGGGTAAAGGAGCAGGTCTCTGCCCTCTTCTCCACCCCAAGCTGATGGTCCCTCTGTCCAGAGATTTCCCCTGTCCCAGATTTGTTGTTTCTTGTAATCATTCTTAATTCTTATCTAGGAAAAAAAATGTCTAGATTATTTTTCCTCCATTCTTCAAAATCCTACTTGGAATACAGAAACTCTTTAGGACTAGGTCCATGAGAACCACTGGACACAGCTTAGCCTCATCAGACGTGATGTTATTCATAGGCTTTGGCCCAGTTCTGACTCTGAAGCTTATCAGCCACACTCCCATCCCTGAGAACACAAGGGCAGCTCTGCACTGAAAACTCAGGCGCCAACTTTGTGAAGACCAGCCATCATAGTTTGGAGAGAAGGGATTGATAAATTTTTTTAATTTTTATTTTATTTTATTTTATTTTTTTTAAACCAAGGAAGACACCACCTTGGTTGTGGAAAGCCAGCAAGGACAGCAGACCTGCTGCTGCTTTGGGCTTTGAATTGTTTCTGGCTTAGAGACATTTGCCTCCCTCTGTCAGAGAGATGCTTCTCTTGTCCTTTTTCTGATGATCCCTCACTGTAAAAGAAGAAAAGTGCCAGTGGGTTTGTAAGACACAGAGATTCCTACTTACATCCAGTTACGTTACTGAATAGCTGCAGCAGTGCTAGTTATCAGTGATTTTTGCTTGCAATCTTTTCAATGAAATTAATATTTATATATTTGTAACTGTACATTATGCAGAGTAATCATTACCATGGTATTTATTTTAAAGCACTATTTCCCTTGTTCTTTCTTGTCCAAGTATTTTGGTCTTGCCTCTTTCCCTCCTTCTTAATCAGCCTCAGCAGAAAACAAATTCCAGAAGAATGTTCAGCTTGCTTAAAGAACATCACTGAAACAACAAGCACGTGCTTTGCTGACATCAACCAGTGACATTTAATGCACAATAACCTGGTTTTCATTATTGTGAATAGAAGATCTATGTAGAAAACCTCAGCTCAGTTTGGGTTTGGGGGTTGGGGTTGGCTTGTTTGTTGGTTTGTTTTGGGGTTTTTTTGTTTTGTTTTTTTTTTTTAGTACTTGCTATTTCTGACTGAGTGGCAATAGCCCTGGCTACACCAGGCCTCCTGTGTGCAGTAGCTGGCACATCCTCTGCACGAGCAGTACTGACCGGGAGACAAGCTCTAGTTTTTCAGCTGCATTTCACCCCCGCACATACATGTACACACAAACAGTTCTGTGACCATTTTTGTTTTGTTCATACAAATCTTAGCAAGTCTGAGTCCAGAAAAGGGTTTGTTTTAGATTCTGATAAATATTTTATTAAAAACTGATTTTAAGACAATGTTGCCTGCCTCTTCTTATTCACACTGTAGGCTGTAAGTTTGACCACAGGTTAGGGTGAGCACAGAAATCATGTCTGCACCAGTAAAACTAAAGAATTCAGGAACTCTGAGGAGGTTAGTTGCTCATTTTCTACCTCGCTGCCCTAGTTGTGCCCAAGGGCTGAGCTGGCTCCATTTTGTCAAATTTGCAACAGATTCCAATAAGCAACAAGCTTGATCACCTGTTTCATAAGAGACAGCTCTTGATTGTGTATGACGTTACACAAAAGAAGTGTGGAGTTCTAGAGCGAGAGTTTTCTCAATTCCTTTTTTAATATTTCCTTTCAAGAGACATAAATATTTTTTTTTTTAATCCATTAATACAATCTTTGCCCCAAAGAACTTCTGGATGCCAAAGGTCATTTGCAAAAACAGGGATTAGTGAATGGGATTTTTACACTTGTTACCAACGGTGGGCTGACACTGCTATGGGGTTTCTTACTAATCAAGCCAAGAATGTATTTGCTAGAAAAGCCAGTGCTCTACATTCTCTTGACAGAGCGTTTTAGTTCCAGAGAGTACCTTACACATAGGTATCTTCTACCACTTTTGAAATATTTAGAAATTTGGGTTTGCCTGTTCTGTTTCAATTTTAGGTGAAGGGAATATGGGTTTGAGGACAGCAAGCAAGCCAGTGGTAAAGAAATAGAATACAAATAGCAACTAGTCTGCAAGCTGCACTAGGAAATCCAGACCTTGGGATGGTGGCAAGAGCATCCCCGGCACTATGTGACCAGATGAGCAGTGGCAGGCAGTGTCCCAGGGACAGACCTGTACAGGTTCAGCACTCCCTGTCGTGTCTGGACTCCTCGCCACTCGAGGAAGCCCATGGCCCAGGTTTATTCAGCCTTAGCTGTGCAGACAGAAGGACTCGTCTCCTGGGAAGTCCTGCTCGCTGCTCTGGGTGAAACTTGTGGTGGGATCCCAGAGCTGTCTTCACCCCATCCCCAGTGAACACCTTGGGAGCACAGAGCTGGGCTGGAGGCTTACACCAGAGAGTCTTTGGAACTTTTCTGAGGGAGTGTTTCCTTGGAGGTTTTTAGGGACGTGGTGTTTTGTTTTCTGCGACTGAAGAATCTCCTTCTCACCTTATCCCGAAAGTCTTCAGAAACGTAGTAGTAGACAAAGGGATCGGCACAGCTGTTAAAGGTACTGATGGCCAGGCTCACCATGTAGCTGATATACAGGTGGCTGTACAGCTTGGAGTTATAGCTGGAGTAATGAACGAGGAGGAGAACGTTGCTGGGTGTGTAGAAGGCCACAAGTATGAACAGCACGAGAGCTGTGAGCTTCATAGAGTAGGAGTAGCGCTTCCCACTGCCCAGGAGAGCTCGCAGCACCGAGCAGTAGCTGAACAGCATCACCACCAGAGGAGCCAGGAAGGCACAGGCGATCAGGCAGATGAAGTAGTAGAAGTAATACCCAACGTTCTCAGGCCTGGGGAGAACGTCGTGGCAGAGAGTGACGTCTGCTCCGTACAGGGGATACGACTGCTGCTGCAGAGTCAGGGGCAGCGTGAGGACGGCAGCGCAGAGCCAGATGGCAGAGCAGGTGCAGGCAGCAAAGGCAGGGGTGCGGAAAGAGCGTGAAAAGAAAGGATGCACCACAGCCAGGTACCGGTCGACGCTGATGGAGGTGAGCAGCAGCACTGAGCAGTACATGTTCCCGTAGAAGAAAGCTGTGGTGAGCCGGCACAGGCCTTCCCCAAAGGGCCAGTTGTTCCCCAGGAAATAGTAGAAAATCTTGAAGGGCAGCACCAATACGAGCAGCAGGTCTGCTGCAGCCAAGTTCATCAGAAAGACGGTGGAGGTCAGCTTCTCAGCCCTGGTAGCCAGGACCCAGAGGGCCAGCCCGTTGGCTGGCAGCCCCACCAGGAAGACGAGGGTGTAGAGGCAGGGGATGAGGCGCACCGTGACCGCGCTGCCCAGCTGCGAGCGGGTGGCCTCGTGTATCAGCAGGTACGTGATGTTGTTTATGGTTATCTTTTCCCCGGGGATGGCTCGGGGACACGGTGTGATCTCTGGTGTGGTTACCTGCTCGTTGGTGCTGTTCTGAGAATAATCTGTCAGATAAAAGCAGTCTGTTACTTGCTGTTCTGCAGTTACCCTTGTAGGTAGCAGAGCAGGCTGCATATATAACCCTTACCCCAAATGCCACAGTTTTCATTTTATGTTGGGGTCCCTAGAAGTAGGAATATTCTGTAAAATGCTGTTGAGTGCTAGGCAGAAGCAGCTGGCTAACAGAATTAGGTGGGCAGAAGTAACTGTCAGCAACCTTACTGAAAATACACGCGATCCCTCTGCCGTGTAGCTTCCCACAGCTCACAAATAACTGCTGTGTTGTACAAACATCAGCAGGCCTGGGAAACCAGAGGGCAATTCCTCTGCCCAGCTTTCAAGAGACTCCGAAATCTGGGCCGCTCCAGGATAAACTCATGGTTGTGGGAGTCTTAACTTTTAACTAAAGGTTTTGCTTTTAAATGCTCTCTAATTCTCTATTTTTTTTCTTTCTCGGTCTAGTTTCTTCCACCCCATTTTTTTTCTCTTTTGTATCACTTTCTATTGTCTCCTGCTTCAACTAGAGTATGGGCAAAGCTCAATTAGAGCGTGCTCCCGTGTGATAGCTTTAAAAAATGAGTTTTCAGGTTATTATGAAGGTATTAAATATGCAGTACTGTAAGAAACAGCAATTTTTCACCCAAAGATACACACTCACCATCATAGTCTGGAGAGGCCAGGCAGAGTCCCCAAAAGGCACAGCACAGCACCAGTGAGAGCCGCCCAGTCCCGAGGGTCTCCATTCTGGTGCAGGATCCAGCAGCTCTGTGAGCTCGGAGCTGTGTGGGAAAGGCAGTATTAGTGACCCTGCTTATGCATTTCCTTCTCTTAGTCCTTAACTCACGGAAGCACCAGGCTTAGCCCGTGAAGGATGCGGCGTATGGGGGGCTGTCACGACACACACGAGTGTGTGTGACCCAGGGAGGGACTCACAGGACTGGGAGGGGCGCGAGGACCCAGATCCAGTGTGTTGGGGCCGTGCTTCATCGTCAGAGCTAGACAATGGCTCAAGTGACTCATTTGGGCCTCTTTCCGGCTCCAGAATATTTCTGAAAATAACAGCTGTGGTCAGATTTGATGCAGTTTGAATTTGGTTGAGAGTAAACTGAACTTCCGACCTCCTGAGTCAAGCATCCCTCCACCCAAGAGAGATCCAAGTGGCTCTGCGTGAGACTCGAGGTCTTTCCTCACACCCTGATCCAAAATGCTTTCTGGTAGCGCAAACTGAGGAGATATTGTCCCCTCACAGAAACATAAAATGAAGTGCAGAAGAGCTGCAGATCCAGAGAAACCTCCCCTGCTCCCAGGGGATTACGCAAGAGCCTCTTGTTGTGGCAGCTGAGGGTTTTTAGTGTCTGCCTTGCAGTCCCCAGATGAGGCTGGACCTTTCAGAACTCTCGTTTCTTCATTTCTGCTCCTTCTCTGTCTAAATAGGGAACGAAACTCCTGCACCTTCCTTCTTGATCCCACTGCGGAGATTGATTTAAAGTCCTGTGGGTCGGAACTATTTGCATTTGAAAGAATCTGCACTAGCACCAGCCTGGGGTGCCATAACATACAGAGGATAAGTGCAGGGGCTCAGAGCTTGAGGGAGAGGAGCTGCTTCCGCTGATAAACTCCCAGAAACAGGGAGAGCAGCTCCATCCAGCAGGAAAGGGGCCTGACGAGGCTGTGCAGGAAGTCTCTGCTGTTGGGTAGATAATGGGGAATTTCAGTTGCTCTCGCCCAAGAAGAGCTGTGTTGTGTTTTTCCAGAGATGTGCAGCCTCCACCCAGTAAACCCCCAAGAGGGCTGAGCACTGAGCTAAGAGCTTGGCGCTGCAGTGTGCTGCTGCCACATACCTGCTGGCAGCATGGCGAAGACAATTTAGGAATGCTGTAAGAGGGACTGGCAGATGTTACCTGGACCTTTAAGAGCCTTTGCTGCTTGGTCCCCCCTTCTCTAACTCCTTGAGTCCCCTCCGTGCTCTGCCTTGCACAGCGTCGCTGGGCAAGTCCCAGCTCCTCGCCCCTCGCCTGTGTAAGAGCCCCAGTGTGAGCGAGCGCTTCCCAGTGGTCATCGAGTGGGTAGGCCGGTGGGGTGGGAGGTCACAGCTTGAGGGGCTGCTGGGTTTTCGGCTTTTGCTCTCTGGTCCCTGCCTGGCTCTGCAAGGGAGTGAGGACAGAAGCTGGAGTCCGGGCAGTAGGAACTGTAAATTTGGTTTGGCAACCCGAGGAGCAGTTCGTTTCTTTCTCCTCAGCTTATGAATGGCCTCTTCTGTGAAGGTTGCAAATCTGAGCCTGGCTGCTCTTTGATGAGATTCTTCTATTCCAAGGAGAAAATGATCCTATTTCCTTTGCTTTCACCGTATTCCCACATCCTTGTGCCGAGCGTGTCGAGAGGTGGAGTTCCACTGGCAGGGACAGGGAAGATGCAATGTTAGATGTTTTGCTTTTGTGATTCTCTCAGGATTTATGAACCATTACAGAATGACTCATGTGGCCACATATTTTCCATGCCTCAGCCAGGATCCTTTCCATGCTCTGTATGCAAAAAATTAGACATAATCAGGTTCAGATAGTGTGCAAATCACAGCCCTGCTTCCTATAGCCAGGTCTCTGGAGTGGAGCAGAGAGAGGTTACTCATTGCTGTAGCCTTCATTTTTCAGATGCTGTGTGATCTTTAGTGACTGCTTTAGATGCAGAACAGCTTGCTTGAAAATTCTTATGCCAGAGGTTTGTCACGGCTTGTTAACATCTCTTTAAGTTGTGTGATCCCTGCCCTGTGGGGGTAACAATTTGGTTTTAATGTAATTCATTGTGCAACAGATCATCTCCTGGGAGAAGGCACTCTTTTATTCCATGGCTCTGGACCCGAAAGATGTAATGCTGAAAACACGCTAGGGATTTTAAAGCTCAAAGGGAGGGTACAAACACCACCTGGCCTGTCCCATACATCTTTAAGGCTCGGAAGAGCAAACTGTGGTAGGCAAAGAATGGGGTTTGCTATTTCTGTGCTGTTCCAGCAGCTCCAGAGAGTTTTCCAGCTGCAAGGCAGCGGGTTCGAGGACAGAAATCTTAGTGCAGCTGGTACCTGCCCCAGGCTGAGCTCGCGTTGGCGGCGCAGACACGGGAGGCAGCTGACCACGGGGCGGCCCCTCTGCCCACACCAGCAGCACGAAGCGTTTCCACCAGTCTCAGCACAACCCCCCATTTTCCATGGACACAAGGCCAGCCCTGCCTCTCCCACCGCTGGGCGTGCGAGCACCCGCGCTTCTTCAGAACCTCATGGCACAGAAAACGGCCACTGACCATCGAAACAGGCCTTTGGACCAGCACCCCCCCACCCCGCATTTGTCTTTGCAGACTCTGGCACATACAAGACAACTTCATGCCTCGGAGGCTCTTCCTGACTTTTTGCCGTGATACCAGCTCCCCTTCCTCTCGCTTTGCCAGGTCTCTTACATCACCCTGAGACTCTCCACAGCTCCAGGCCTTTTCCCTGCCTCTCTCCTCGTTCCACAGTTCCTGTTCCCCTGGGATCCCACCCCATCTTTTCCCTTGGTTACACCGCAGCCTTTGTGCCCACATTCTCACCCCTGTAAGCCTTATGCAGGTGTAATACTCCAGGGGAGACAGGTTGGGGTTTTTTTTCAGAACTACTCTTCCGCCTGCTTGCAGTTTTCACTTCAGAGCACAGGTAATCCACATGAAGCCATTTTTCAGGAATGTTTGAAGTTTATTAGCATCACTACAACTCACTAGGTGTTCTGGAACAGCTTCTTTTGGTCCTTTCTCAGCAAGACGATGGCACTGGGGTAGGGGCTACCTTGCCAGATAACAGACACCATCACCCCTCTTCAGCACCTGGTCTCAGATGATTCTTTTTAGCTCCATCCTTTAGCACAGGTATGGTTTATAATTGCTATACTTTAATTTAGTCTTTAATTCTGATGAGTGGAAGGTAGCACGTGCCTCTACTTTCATTAAGGTTGAATTATTTAGTTCTAATCCGGAGGAATGGCTAAAGCATAAAGAAAAACTCCACTCATGTTTACACGCATACTTCTAGACTATCTCTCACTGCTTCACAGCCCCATCTCCCTCTCTGTGCATCACTGTGATAGGGAAACGTGTTTTAAAAAAAAAAAAAAAAAGTCCTGAAATATTAAATACCGAATTCAGGTATTCCCTTTAGCAATTCTTAATTTAATTTAGAAAACCATTAATTCTTATTCCATCCTACAAACCCGCAAGGTATTTTTAAGCTGTCTTCCTTTGTCGTTGCCAAAGCTGTCCACTTGCTGAGATCTCCAACTGCTCGTGGGTGATGTCAGACCTGGCTGTCCCTCCCCTTGAGCGCAGGGAACGTCCTTTCTGTGAGAAGTCCAAGATCTCTGCGAGGAGACTTGCGTAAAGTGGACGGTGTCCTCCGAGACACCGCTGCCATCATTTTAATCAAATTATTCCATGCGATTTATGCATCAGAGGATTGTTATTAGGAGAACAACACTTTGTTTCCCTGTGAGCAAGTGATACGCTGCGCGGAAAGCAGAGTTGCCTTTTGTTATGGCAACGGAAGTGTTGAGAATGATGTAAAGGAAACTCCTATCAGATCTGGGTCACATCACTACAGCTTAATTTGCAAAATCTACACATTCATTTGTTGTGCAGAGCTCACAGGGAACACAGTTAAACATGTTATTACCCAGGAATTTGGGGAGGTTGAGGGAAAGGTGGGTGGAGGGTTATTTTCATGGTTGCAGTTGCATTGTCTTAACCTGTAGCAGATGTGCTGACAGATTTCGGAACTGGAATCAGTCGCTTTGCTTCCACATCTCTTACATTTAGCGTGCGAGTACTTGGGGGCCAGGCCTGGACCCTATTTTTGTGCCACACCTCTCGCGGCAAAGGTGCTGCTAGGAATAAACCAACCTGCAAGAACATCTGTTTTCTTTTCCTTTGAAACCTCTCTCTGCATGGAGCAACCATGCCACCCCCTGCCCCCCCGCCCCGGGCTCCCCCCCAGCTCTTGGTCTTTGCTCCCAGCAGCACCCAGCGAGCCCAGAGCCACCTCCCTGCACGCTGCTTGTGGGCAACTCATTTCCCTTCTCTGTTAGCCAGCGGGCCAGCTTACCTCCCGAGCACCAACTGCTTGTGCGGGGAAGGCTGAAGATTTGCTGCCTGCTGGTCCACATCTAAATCGTTACATCCCACCGCCTGTCCGGCGACTGCTCCAACTTTTTAATTGTACTTTTCTACTATTTAAAATTCAATTTCAGCTGCAAGACAATAAATTCTAGGGATTGTCAGAAAGTTTAAATTAATTTAAAACAAATTCAAACCAGTGAGAGCTGCAGACTTTTAAAATCAATATTTTATTTTACTTGAATGTGCAAATAAATATAAAAAAAACTACATTCAAAGAGCTGGCAAAGCAATTACAAGCCCAAAAGCAAAGATCCTTCAAAAAAATGGAAGAACAAACTCTTGAATCAAGGTCGTGCTAGCAGATACACAGCGGTCGAGCTTAAACTCTCAGACATTAGCAAGCCACTCTCAAACCTGCACTGCCTGCTTAGTCCATTCACATCATTTGCTACTATCATTTTTGAGACAATAGCACTGTAAAGGGCAAAAGTTTTACTTAATCTGTTCAGATTATAAATTAAGGTTTACAAAATAAGGATGCTTAAAAATACCTGAAGTACACTTAAAAATGGGGAGATGGAACAGGACGGTGCATGGGTGCGTTACCCTCCTACACCTTGGTACACTTGGAATCAAATGCATTTTAAGCCACAAGTTGCAACCTATTCTCTAGTAAACATTTTTCTGTATCATAAAAGCATAAAATTTGGCACAGTTGTCATCTCCACTGGAAGACAGCAGAGAGGTGAACAGGACTGAGGCGTATTTTGTTGAGCGGTCTGGAAGCAAAAGGGGGATGTACTGTGCTTTGCACGGGGCTTGTCCCCCCACTCCTCCACCCAGCCCTCCCATCGCTGTCAGTGTCTTTTATCACTTCCTGCAACAAGATCAGGGGAAGAACCTTCAGATCATTTCAGTAACCAAAATTTCACAGAGACCCAGACAACGAGAACATCAGTTCTTAATGAAAAGTCCTCCGCTGGCAGTGGTTGTGCAAGTGGCCACAAATGCCAGAGACTGGCCTCCCTCCTTCCCTCCTACAGATTATTTTGCAAAAAAGACAAAGAGTCAGTACAGTTTTCTATTAAACGTACCCCAAAGGCCAATTTTTCTACTGTCAAGTGAGACAATTGCAAAACCAAATGTTGTACAGTGGAAATAACCCAGGACAAATCCTACAGGCTGCTACTCAGGTCTGGCAGAAATTATAACCTAAAAATCAAAGCCACAGAAAATATCGGGGTGGGGGGTTTTTTCCCCCAAAAGCCAGGAAAAAGCTGGAAGCAGAGCTGAAGGGAGGCCGGACCTGCCTCAAGACACTGTAATACACTCCACAGACAGTTTGCTTGCCCTTGGCCCCTAAAAAACAAGAGCAAAGTCACAGTGGGGCTGCAGGACAGACACAACTACATTTTCTTGATTTTTCAATAGATTCAGTCAGACAATTGACGTAGTGTTCTGCATGATTCGGGGTAGGTTTTTTGTTAGGCTTCATTGCAAAAAAGCTTAGGTCGAAGTACAAATGGTTCACTGGAAAAGCTCGTCTGCGATGGTTGTGGCTGGATCTAACGCTGCCCGTTACAGATTTCCGTGCGTCACTGCAAATACAGCATCTGTGCTGAGCCAGCAGAAACAGGGAAGTATCTGGGGCAAACCTCAGACCCAGGGCAAACGCTGCGCTGCAAGAGCTCCATCTGCTGCTGCTCCTGCAGTGCTACAACCCAGCGGGACCGCGGAGCCGGGCATGCACAAGGAAAGCCAAGCGCCTGAAGACGCAGTCTCCAGAGGCTGCCAATCAACATGCAAAATAGCAAAAAGAAAGAAACAAAAATGACAAAAAAAACCAACCCAAAACAATCAGGCCAGACCTCGCAATGGATATTCCTCCCCACACACACGCTCCAAGCGGCTCCAGATCTGAGAAGGCAGAGTCTGCAGCAGGTCGTAAGTTCACAAAGCAACAACAGGGACGCGGCGCACGTCTTGCCGAGCGCGGCAGCGCAGAGAGCTCCTTCCCTCAGTTCATGCTCCAAAATACTTCAGTTGATGAGTGAGAGTTAAGAGCGTGTAGTAACGCTGTTCACCCTTGTCTCAGTTTTGGCATTTTTCTCACCAGAGCACCAGGACCAAGCCTGACGAGGACCCATCGCTAAGGGAGCGGCCCGTCGCGGGGCTCGCGAGCTGTGCCAGGTGCTCTCCGCCCCGCTGGCACTTGGAGGTTACACCAAAGAGTTCTGCAGGCTCCAAGATGGCGTAAATTCAGGAAGATAGGGAAGATTAAACCCTTCCAAGTGGAAGCAGCTGCCAGCATCTGCTCAAACACCAGCCCAGCTCCATCTCTCCATGAACGCCACTGGTGGTAGCTCGCCCAGAGCCTCACCCCCTCACTCAGCCTTCCCATACGGGCTGGTCAGCAGTGGCCTAAAGCTAGGAAATTACTAAAAAGTGTGTGGCAATGCCAAGAGCCCTCTTCCCATAAAGCTTTTAAAAGTCTCTTCATGACGGCTGGAGGATTACACTGCAAGGAGACAAGTCTATGCCATATGGAAAATACATCATAATCCAAAGTAAAACGCTGTTTGGATAAATATCATTAATACATACATTGCATTCCCACCACTATTCTCAGAGTAAATGTGTTTCACCAGCAACGCTCCTACTTCTCTTGGTCCCAGGAACAAGTCTCTGCTCAGGGTGAAGCTGGACGGCGACTGTACTGAACTCTGTATCTGTTCACCGGGACCCCGTGGACATTCACCGTCTCGCAGGTGGTTTTACACGGCACCATCTCCTCGTCTTCATCTCCCATGAGCCAGTCCTGAACAACGTCGACTGCCTCCATGGTCACGTTCTCTTCCAGCCACCTATTGTGCCACTCTTCAAACTGCTGGTGGTGCTTCAGCAGCACCATCGGCTGTACCTGAAAGCAGGACGGGGAAAGATCACTGAGACGTTTCTGGGGGAGAAGCCCAAACCTGCACCTCTGAGATGCACGTGCTTTACAACACAACGCAAACAGTGAACAGGAAAGCGCATACCTGCCTTTAAAGAGCTCTACTTCTTAACGTTTGCTACTCCCCCTTAAAATTTGCACAGTAAAGAAAAGGCTGCTAAACTAAACCGAAGTACAGAGCATTTACCAGCTCTCCTCCATGTTTCATCCAACACAGAGTAGTAACTTCTGGGTGTAGTTTGCAGGAACTCAGCCACAAGACTTCTTATCGGTACCTGTCTTTTGGCTCACATCCTCAACCTCTGCTACCGCCTGAGCTGCAGAGAGAGTAATAGGAGATGCACCTGCTTGGCTCGGCAGAGAGCTCCCCGCCTGTACATGTAATCCTCCGAGTTCATGATGAACATCATTTTGTGGGTGTTGAGCTTGAACCGGCAGTCCACGTTGCAGGCACTTTCCACCCCAATCAGCCTCTTCCAGGAGCTCTTCACTTCGCTACGCAGAGCTCTCACTTGCTTACACTGCCACTTGCGAAACTTTTTTAGGTTTCTAGAACAAAACAAGGATTACGAAGCAAGTGTCACGCTTGGTTATCCATTCCCTGCAGCTAGCAGAGCTGACAGCACAAGTATGACATTTGTATTTCATGTAGTTTTCAGATTTTCTCCAGGATTTTCCTCCACACACTCTGACAAATATTTAGTGAAATGGGAACAAACGAGACCCCAAATTCCTCCCAGAAGGGACTGCTTAAACAGTCCCACTCCATTCTAAACACAAACCTCAATGCAGTGGTCATAAATTTTTTCTTCAGCATTCTTACGCAGTGCGCTGGACCAGAGCAGCCCCTTTGGTCCTCAGAGCTGAGCTCATTTCCCTCGAGCTGCTTGTAAAATCGCTGCCAGATATGCAGAGAGGAAGCAGTACCAGCTGCTGCAGGCGTGACTCAGGAGAGGGAGGGCACTCACCTCTGCAGAAAGACTGGTTTCAGTAAGAAGCCATCATTCTGGTTGTTCGGAGCTCCTTCGACCCCAACATACTGCTCCATGTAGTTAGCCAGGTGCTACACAGGGAAGAGACATTTCAAGTCAGATTTTGCTCTCATCAAGACAAACACCACCACAAAGCACTAGTTTATTTCTTTTATATCGGTTATTTCTTCTAAAAAGCTGCTTTTTACGTAGCTGATTGATGTTGAAAGTCTTTTGCTAACATACCCATTTCTGTCAGTGACCACTGCCCCACCTGTAATCCTCCCACCTCCCAGGTACACTTATCCTTCCAGCAAAGTCTCACATTTTGGATCAAGAAAGCAGAAAGTGTTCTTAGACATCTGCGTTGTCTGTGCTACAGCAGACTCCATGGTGATATTTACCTGGACCTCCACAGGATCTTCTGTCTGGGTTTCTTCCGTATCCAGCAGCTCAATGGTCATGATCACCTGTCCTTTCCGCTGAAGAAACATCACCTGTAATAAAGTTACAAGCACAAGATATTGGCCTCGTGGGTTCACAACAAAATGCTGGATATTATTAAATAAATATGAGCGAGGAGAGAAGTGAGCCTGCTGCTTTGTCTGTGCTCTGGTTTTGGCACCTTCTCTCCATATTGCTCCCTCTCACCAGTGTGGCCTTGGAGCTTCCAAACCCATTTCTCCCCGGTGAAGAGCCACCGTCACTTTATGAAGTTCCCTGGCAGCAAGTTCTTACCTTGAAACAGTTCTCATCCGCCATGCAACGTTCAGCCTTCCACTGATAGCTGGTCTCCTTTGCTGCCCGGACACACCTAGAGGATAAGTTACCTCCAGCAGCACCTCGCTTCCTTTCGTTCAAGTAGAGCTCCACAACCTTCAAGCAGATGTCATCGCTCACTAGATGGTGAAGCTTCCATTAAAAAAGGGGGAATTCAGTCAGCAAGTCTAGGCCAAGAGTTAACTCTAGTGTGTCATGAAAGGAGCACGAAACTCAGCCCAGCATCACGCCTCACATGAAGCACCACAGCTTTAACTCCAGAGGCTTCACACATTTCACTCTCTTTTTCATTACTTTGCAATGAAAGGAACAGACAAGAGTGAGGGGCTCATGCGCCTTAACTGTAACAAAACTACAATTAGAAGAGAGATTTGAGTAAAAAGGACCGGACGTTTATTTTTGCCTTAGATGTATTTTGGGAACGGCAGAATTTTGAAAAGACTGGAACTTAAAAAAAGTTGGAAAAGGCCAGAAAGAGTAAATCCCTTAAGGTACTGAAGCTGACCTATCTCCCTGAACTTCTGTTAGGGTGTTTCCCCTACATATAAACTTTGCTCTGAATTTCAAGTTTAGCAAGTCCTTGCACTAGAGGGTACTGTGAGAAAGCTACCAATCTACAGGAGGGAAGACGTGCAGCCCCCAACACACAGCACAGCCATCACGTGAGTTACCTGACGGACAATATTCTGCACCAGTTTGTCCATCGTAAAGCCAATGTAGGCGTGGATGGTGAACATCTCCCGCAGCGTGTCCTCGTACTGCGTCGGGTCGATGTTCCCGTCCAGCAGACTCCTCACCATATCCAGGAAGGCGGGGTAGTACTCCTCCAGTTCCACCTCACCTGGGCAGGGCAAAAGGGTCGTCACTTAACGCTTTCTAAGAGGCAGAGTGAAGTCGAGAGATCCAAGGGAGAGCAGTGCTCACGAGCCGCGGCGTTCGGTCTCGAGGACACCTTACAGACAGCTCTCTGTGCAGAGTGCTGACACACTCTCACAGTTTTATCTCATGCACTTCCCTTGGGGAGTTAACTATTTTGTTGTGGAGCCATTTACAGTTTAAATCAAAGTAACAGATTAATACAAGGAGACACCTGAGAACATCTGACAACAGCAGGCCTGCGGGAAGTCCTATGAACTATGTGTGCGAGCTCTCAGAAGATAAAATTACAAACTAGCTGTCCTGTTCAATTAGCTGTATCCACTAATCACAAATATAGTGGAGATCTGCACCAACACAGTCCTTACAGACTTGCCTGCTGGTCTCATTTACTCAGATATGTACAATCAAGCACTAGCAACCGGGGCATTGAGAACAATGTCCCGGATTAGATTATTCTTACTTGGTTGCTTCAGTCTTAGTTCCATGGCTGGATCATTGGTTTTTTCTTTTCTTCCCTCACAAAGGAGCTTCTCTCTCTCTTTTTCAGTCCGATATTCTAGAAGCTGCTTCTGAGCTTGACGATAAATCTTTAGGAGCCTTGAGCACAGAGTCTGGTGAAGGCGGAGGAAGAAATACCAATTATTATTGACAAAGAACAGACTGTAAACATCATCCAGAGTGTTGTGGGGTTCAGCAGCTGTAACATCACAGAAGGTTGCTTTTGCCTCCAAAGGACTGCTTGGAGGCCCAGGCACATGTTTTTTCCGTAGCTCAGGAGTCTCCAGGTTCTGCCCCTGATGGTTTTCTCTGTCCTCATCTGTTGATTCTTCAGAAATACTGTGCTCAGGGGGCTGAGAGAAAAACAGCTCAGGTATGAAGTGATGCACTATCTGCCGGATGGTTGCTTGATCCTCCTTTTGGATAGTGGGCTGCCTTTTCACATAATAGCTGATAAGAGAGGCTGCATCTTCCAAAATCTGCTTATCTTCATAGATAAAGATAAGATGAGGCTCGTTTGTGGACGAACTTCTCCCCTCTGAATGCTGCTCCTGATGCTGTAATCAAGAGACAAATAGATAAAGATCCTTCCAATCCATGCACAAGAGCCATTCCTGCCAGAAGAAAACAGCCAGTATTAACGCTACGCTTGGGACAGTCCTTTTGACTGAGAACTCTTCAGAGCACTTCAACAAGGTCCCAGGTGCTACGTAAACATCTAGATAACGCTACAAAGGAAGGGCAGACAGGGTGGATTATCTTCTAGCATACACACCTCATCATAGACACTCTCGATTTCATTCAGCAGGCTCTTGGAGCGCAAAGCTTTGGTGTCATTTTGTTTGAAGTTGACGGCCTGGTGGTCAAGGGACTTCAAGTAGGCTTTCTCATACTGCTCCCTCCAAATTTTGTTGAAGCCCTGCTGGGCCTCCCGCCATTCCTCCTCTTTTGCTTTCAATCTGCATAAATGTATA
Source organism: Athene noctua (assembly GCF_965140245.1). Lineage (NCBI taxonomy): Eukaryota > Metazoa > Chordata > Aves > Strigiformes > Strigidae > Athene > Athene noctua. The sequence goes on along the minus strand of NC_134063.1, from coordinate 5,783,037 downwards.
ATCGACTTCAGTTCAAACAGACAACCACAGAAATAAGCACAAAGCATTTTTAGTGTGGCCAACCGTCATGCGCCCAAAACTTGTCAGTATTCCTGGGAGCAATAAACAAACAAACAAATAAATAAATAACAGCACCACCACTGAAGATGAGTTATCCTTTGAAGCAACATCTACAGAAAGCAGTTGTTCAAAAATGCTTTAAAAATCCTTTATCAGTTTCTTAAAGAACCCAGGTGAACACGAGAGAATGGGAATTACCTCTTAAGAACAACAGGAACTGCAGTAACTGGGTTTTTCTTAAGACTTTCAATGATCTCTGGTGCTTTATCACCGTAGATACGATAGATGGCCCTGCGCTGGATCACTTCTGATGTTCCTCCCAAGCAATCATCCAGTCGAAATTTCTCCTGATCCTCTTGAGTCAGTCGTGACAGTTTTTTCTGCACACTCTCCAGCACACGTATTGTGGCTAAATTGGTCTCCAAGACAACATCCAACTGTTAAGAGTTCACAAAAGACACAGCGTAAGAAGAGGCACAGCAGGAAAATGGAGACCAGCAGTGCTCAGGTTTGTGGCATTCGTCCCAGCCCCACTGGGTGGAGCTAAGAGGCATCAGCAAGGTTTCTGACTGGAAAATGTACCTCTGCCAGTTCTCCCAAAGGTAACATGCTTTTTAGAACTGGACTCATGCCTAGAAAGAACTACTAGACTCCAAGTAATTGGAAAACACCACACTCTAGCTCAAACTAACAAACACTAACAGAACTGCCAGTAATGGGCCACCTAATTCAGTCAAAATCCTCACAGCTGGAAGTTCTGCTTTCTGAGGAGGCAGAGAGGCAGGAAGGAAGCTCAGTAGCAGAGGTACCTCAAACCGCTCATCCTCACAGCGGTGCAGCTGCTCCTCATAAGGGGTCTTCTTGGAGCTGACAAAAGTGGAGTCTTCAGACCAGGATGGAAATGAAACCCAGGTATCATTTAACACCTGCAACAGTGCAAAGACATGACATTGAGCATGCCTAATGAGCCCAGAGCTGTTCTCACGGGGTCTGATACTTCTCTGGTTTATTTTCACACAGTTCTTGCCCGAGTTTCTATTGGAAGTTTCAGACCTAGGTCACACATCGCTGTTACAACAGCTCCTCAGAAGGTCAGAGGTCTGTGTGGAACTGTGCCAGGGCCCTGCTCCGCAAGCTCCTTCACTGTCACCTCCCAAACCACAGAGATCACTCTGCAGTCATCAGCAACTATAAATAAAGGGGACAGAGTTGCCAACAACAGCGAGAGGTGGAAGCACCTCTGCTGCAGATGCCTGTCCTCAGGGAGAACAGTGCAAAAGACACTGACTCACGGTGCATTTTCAGGAGAAAAATTGTTTCTTAAAGGCCATGTTGGTCCACTGCTAGAAAATTAATTTCAGGCTAAGTGAATATTTTCTGTCTACAGGAATAAGTTTGTGTAAGCACGCAGACTCAAAAGACATTAAAGTGAACGACACGATTTGAGATGGATTTAGATACAATTAGTGAAACGCATGTGGATACTGTTATTTCAGTAAACTGGGTGAATAACTGACGTGAGGCTAGAGTTGGCTAATCAGCATTAAAGAGGGGGATCCACACGCAGGAACTAGCCTTAACGACCCCACTTCAAGGTAGGGGAGTGCAGTGTGTGTTCAGGGATGGAACAGGTTGGCCCAAGGTACCTCCTTGCAGATGGCTGTCCTTCCACTGCACTTTGGCTGCTGGTAGGTTTTGGGGAGAGCCCGGTAACTCGATCCTATGCGTTTGCAGGAAGCATAATCAATTTCTCGACTCATTCCATCCCCAGATCGGTCGCTCAGTGGAGAAGCAAATGAAAGCTCTTTCACACCAAGAAAGGACTTGAATTGTGCAAAGAGTTCTGGGAATTTCCTTCAAAAACACAAGTAAGTGTATTTTGTTACGTCACTCTGACAATTTTAGGGCGGCTAATGAGTGTCACGAGTGAGGGAGAAAATCTAAACAAAATTAAAATTGCAGTGAGAAATCTTTCACCAATGTTTTACCTCTGTTTTTATTCTCTCTGAATTACTTTAGGGTTTTTTCTGACTTAAGGCAGGAAAAAAATTTCCCTTCACTACTTCACGAATACTCCCCTTAACTGACTGAGGAGTCACTGATCCTTGCCATGTGACTCTTCCTCTTCTGCTGGAAGACAAACAGCACGAGAGGTTCCTATCAGAGCTCAAACTATTTATCCTTTTCACAGCTCTCTTCTGAGATTTCATGTTTATACCTGCTTCGTATTTGCATAGAGCAGGGAGTGTGAACAAGAGACCACCCTCCAGAATTCATGAGATTCTTTGCCCCCAATGATTTAGTGTAACATCAGATAGTCTGCTGCTTGTGAGGCTTTCAGCTGGATGCACAGAAGAAAATATCCTCCCCAAAATGCTCTAAGAGCTGTGTAGATATATTAAAAGATTCAGATTGTATTACTCCTCTTTTTGGACTAGCCTTTAATTTCTTTCATGCTACCTAGGAGGTATTTCTGAAGTTAAATCCAAAACTTCATTACCAAAGTTCACAACGTCTACCAAAAATAACAAAAGAAGACCTAAAAAGTATGACACAGCAGAAAAGGTAGTGAGTGCCTTACCCTAAAAATGGTGTAACTAGCTGGAGCAACTCAGAGCCAGAAACCAACTCCTGGTTGAAGAGAGCAATGCAACGGAGAAAATTTTCATAGACTTCCTGGCTCTTCAGGACCCTACGCACCTAAAGCACAGTTTGGAGAGAAATGATCAGATCACTCAAACACCACTTTTATTTAGTTCATACTCTACGCAGTCTGAACCATGGGTACAGTGACAAACCTCTGTCTACACTGCAACATACGAAGAGAATATGCACAAAAATGCCCAGTTTCAAACAATAATCTAGAACTACGGATGGTACCATGAGGTAATATCACTGAAAAATAGAGAAAAATGTGTCTGTAAGAGACAAGTATTCAGGAAAAGGTTAATTATCGGTTTCTATTAATCTTCCAAACCCACCTATTTTCTCTTTTCTTGGTCTATCTTTCTCTACTGAAAAGTCAGGCAATGGCCAAGTGCTGACACACAGACTGTACAGAAAACCAACCAATTAATAACCACATAAATGGTTGAATGTAAGTCCACAGAATGTAAGAACGGGCCAAATCCTGACCTTGTCAAAGAAGGAAAACTCTTGCAGCGTTCCGTATTTTCCCACTGTCGCTACTGACAGGTCTTTGGTACCTCGCAGTTTCATTTTCTTCTGTTAAAAGGACAAGGAGTTATACTTAAAATGTTGTAACTCAAATGCTCTCACATTCCACTTTGCTGAATATAACAGCTCTCTGCAAAGGCTGGAACTCTGTATTTCCTAATAACGATCTAGCATTGCTGTGTCAAGTCCTTCACAGCAATCTCTATCAAATGACCCCCAGCTAAGAAGAACATAAAAAAAAAAAAAAAGATCACTTGAGAAAGAATTCCAAAGATTTCTTTGTAGAAGCAATAAGCTGTCCCTTTCCAGGACCAATACTTAGTACAGAAGGTCTTGATATTTAGTATTCAACGTATTACCACACACATTTAAGCATACTTTAAAATTTTTGATTTTTATTTAAAGTTATTTTAAAAATAACTTTGAAATTTGGCTTCTTGTACCTAGTATCTACAAACCTCAAGGATGCCAGTCATGACTTCATCTAAGCAATTATCTAAACACAGGGGTTATTCTAAGTTTTTACTTGCTAAAAGATACCTTTGCTGGGCCAGAAACAGGACGCAGCAGCAGCGGCCTGGATCGCTTTTTGCTGTGTTCCAGATTCTTCTCATGCTCAGTTTTCTGGACACTGTTCACTTCACATGGTCCATTTCCTGTGAACTGAAGTAAATAAATAACGATTTCAATGTTCTCATTCGGCGCAAATAAAGAATCCTGTATATCAGAACAGGACACAGAGCACGTAGTTAAGCCACCTGTTCTAGAAAATTCTGAACACTGAAGAGGAGCAAAGTTCATTTACTGGCTCTATGTTTTTCCATCGTGATTTGCATTCCTAAAGCTTCTTCATGTATTCTACATACATTCATGTATTCTACATTCAATATTCTGCCTTGTTTTAAGCATACACATACCAAAGACCTTTTAGCCTCTGGGAGGAATTGTCCAAACTCAGAAAGCAGATCCTCCTGTCCCCTGAACAGATTCGCTACTTCAGTAAACACTTCTTCCTCTGACATGCCCCGAAAGGGTCGGCCTTTAGTGTTCAGCTGTTCTTTCTGAAAAGATACACACAGATGTTAGAGTCGAAAGCATACCTCGCTATGCAAGGACTATCCACTAGGCAAGAAACATCAACTCAGCCAAAAACCTTATGCTACACAAACTTGAACTATCAGATTAGCCCAAGGTTCTCACAGCGCATCCCTTCACACGGGATATCACTCAATCAACTGAAGGAGAGTAAAGACAGATCTAGCGACGACCCCTTTACACCTCAGACCCTGGAAAGTTCTACAGTTTTCACACTTTTGTTATTTCATGTGGGTATCTATGAGGGAATTGTTGGAGTAAGATTAGTGCTTGGGAACTGTGTACGCCTGTTTAATAGGCAGACATTTCATTTGACAGCCTCTCCTCAAACAGCTGCAGTACGAACCCACAACTGCTTCTGTGGAAGACTTCTCACCTGGTAAGTATGAAGAATTTCTAAAAAGGATCTGTAAATTTCTGGATGGTCAAGAAAACGTGTTTTGATCTTATTCACATAACTGATAGCATTATTGAACTCCACAGAATCAGACTCCAAAGGAATTTGGGATTTATCTTCTTTGTATGGAAGCTGTTGCCTAAACTCCTCGGAACAGTCACTGTGATTGTGTGAATTCTCCTGGGAGTAATGTAGCAGCAGCCCGCTGCCAGGGAGAGAGCTGGGAACCGGCTCTGCGGGCACCTGGTGAGACACAGAAGACAGGGACTTGTACAGAAACACAGGTGCAAGTTCAACACCAATCTAGCACCAGGGTTTTCAAGCTGTTCAGCTAGAAAAGATTACCACGCAAAGAAGAAAGAAAAAAGATTCAATCAGTCAGTAAATTTCCCTACCGAGCTGATTAACACCATCAGTTAAAAAAATCCTGTGAGTCGTATCTGGCTCATGAACCATCTGACTCAGGACAGCTTCTGACTGTCGCTGCAACGTGCCCCACGCTTGAGAGGGTGTAACAACATGCACTGCAGCTTCTGCTACCCCTGGTTTATTTCAGAGGAACTGTCAGTTTTTAGAAACATATTAAAACGTAAGGCTCTTCAAGATGCTACATTTCTAAGCAACAGAGAGATCTAAGGGAACTGAGATCTAAAAGATATTTACTGCTACTAATTAAACCACAAGTTTATCAGCAGAATTCAGGTAACAGCTCTATTTCAGCCTCCACAACACATCAACAAAACTGAAGCAGAGGCCAATATGTATCTGTCTGTATTACAGCAGATGCCTTTCACTGCAGGATGTCAGCAATTGCACGGCAATACCTGACATGTATTTTTTGCTTATTGCCTCAATACATTTCCTAGTTTCTCAGTGGAAGACTAGAAATGTGATTCTTCCAGGTTCTCTTTTTGAGATTTGTCACTACACACACCACACACTGAGAATAAATGTGTCAAGCCAATTACAATTTCAGTTTTCCAATCTGACTGAAGTAGTTGAAGTGGCAGTTCACGCAGGAATATCATTCTAGTGCAAAACTACAGTTCTAGTGCTAAAGTAACAACTGGTTTGAGAATAAATATTCAAATTTTTGTTGTACCGTTATCAAAGACTTTGAAAACCATGTAAAAACTTTAGCAACATGCAAGACACATAAATCGACACAGCCTAAAATGTGCAAGAGATGTGTATAGCAACACATAACAGAATTTATTTAGAGAACATGAGCTCTGTAACCTACCTGACTATTCAAAGGTGACTGTATACTTAACTTCCCATTCTTTGGAATTTCTATCCTGTAGCCCAGCGGGAGGAAAGCATTGAATCCTACAATGAGGTCGGGATGCTCATGGAAAAGCTGTGAAACACGTCGGATTACTCCAGGTGTGTCAATGCTAAAATCGAGAAGAGTTTGTTACTTGTGTCCAAATCAGAAATACAAGTTAAGCCTGGAAAATTACAGAGGTATGTGAAGCATCTGGCTTCTTAGAGATGCAATTTTTAACAAGTAAGCTTGGGATCCTCAGACCTAGAAACGAGCCCAAGCAGAGGGAATGACCACTGCAGCCTCATGCTGGGAGTGTCATCCACAGAGAGGAGACATGAGTGTGCAGGTGACCCACAACAGGCAAGGCAGCCACCACCTCTGGGGCTGACAGGACACACAGAGGCTCTGCTCTCAAGCTTCTTCGCTTATTTTCCAGATCTGCGTTTCAGAAAGGGCAAGTAAAAATAGATTTGCCTTTTCCACTAGATTTTGTCTCTGGAAAATGACAGAAGGATAGAAACCCTCCACCTCCTGTGTCTAGTGACTGCACTACTGGGGGACAGGCCCGTGGGTTGCCTGCGCGTCTGCAGAGGTGGGAGGATGGTGTGAAGGTGGGGGGACCCTGCAGGGGCAGAGAGACCCCCACCAAGGCTGAGGAGCTCCCCAGAGCAGCCCTGGGGCGCAGGGCCTGGGCTTTACCTCTGGCTTTTGAACTCTTTCATGATCTCCAGGAAGCCGTTGTAGGTGGCGGGGTCGCTGCCAAAGCGGATCTTCACCTGGTCCAGGTAGGAAAGCGCATCCTCCACCTGCAGGGAGAGAGCTGGCGTGAGGGCCAGAAAGGGGGAAGAGGCCCTGAGGCACCCCACGGACTGAGGGAGGCAGGAACAGGCCCCGGGGGGAGCCCCACAGCACCGGGAAGGGGGAGCAGCCCGGGGAGGGGCACACGGTACCAGATGAGGAGGCCCTGAGGAGGGCTGGCCCCGGGGGGGGCATCACTGTAGTGGGGAAGGCGGACATGGCGGTGCCGGAGGAGGATGGCAAGGCACGGAGGGGGGCACGGTACCGGGGAGAGTGGAACAGCTCCCCAGGGACGATGACCGCGAGCTGGGGAAGGGGGTATGGTATAGGGGAGGGGGGGACCAGGCCCGGGGGGGGGCCTCACGGTACCGAAGGAGGAGGGCGCAAGCCCCAGGGGACCCCACGGCACCGGGGGGAGAAGGGCCCGGTACACCCCGCGGTACCGGCGGGGGGGGCGCGGACAAGCGGCGGGGGAAGGGGGGCGGGGCAGGTCACAGCGGGGCGAGCAGCGCCGTCCCCGGTGTCGGGGGGGGGGGGGGGGGGGAGGAATCTGTAGAGGGCGGCGGGGAGCGGCCCTTCGCGGTGGGGCGGGGGAGGAGGGAAATCACGGCGGCCCCGGCGGGGTGGCAGCCACCGGAGCGGTCATCGCACTCACATGCACCGGCAGCTTCTCCTGCGCCGCGGCCCGGCCGCCGCCGCCGCCGCCCCAACGCGGGGCGCTGCCCCCCCGGCCGCCGCCGCCGCCCCCCGCCGCCATGTTGGGAGTCGGGCAGCAGCGCGCCCCCCGTCAGCGCGTGCGGAGCGTCTGCGTCAGCGCGCACGGCGCCGCGGCCCGGCCCGGCCCGGCGCGGGGCCCGCGCGGCCGCTTCCGGCCGTTCAACCGCCGTGGCGGGAGCTGAGCCCCGGGCGGCCGCCGGAGGGTGAGCGGCCTCGGGGGGCGGCGGCACCGCGGAGGGGGCGCTGGGGAGCTCGGGACTGCCAGGCGGCGGCGGGTCGGTGGTGCCGGGGCTGGAGCCGAGCCCCGGAGGCGGCGGGGGGGGGGCAGCGGCGGCCTGAATCCCCGGTGCCTCTGTGGCGGGAGGCGCTGGGCCTCGCGGGAGGGGGAGAGCCGCGGCCTCGGGCCTCCGCCTGGGCTGGGATCAGTGGGGCGCCCTGAGCTGTAGTGCCTGCGCTGGGGCAGCTGGATAAAATGTGGGTTTCGAGTTGGTGTTTTGTTTCTGTGTTGTTTTTTATTTATTTACCTTTCTGACGTGGTTATTAACGTGCCGAGGTAGCAACAGATTGAATAACCGCAGCGAGGGAGTTTTCGGCGATGTTTAATATTAGAATTCTGAGACACCAAGGCAGAAGGATTGAAAGGGAAACCCTCAGGCTCGATCCTGGGTGTTTATGCGGGTTTATCCTATTCTTCTTTGCTTTTTACATCCCTGAACACATTCAGGAGGGCTTGCTGGTATGAGTCAGGTTCCTAGAAAAATCTCCTTGGTTGTGCTGTTGCTTGCTTGATTTTCCCCTTTCTGTGTTTCTGGACTTTACCACGCATGTTGCCTCGATGTTCTGGAGTGGGTTATACCTAGGAGGAGTGGTCTTCGGACAGTGAAACTTCTCACGAATTATATAACTAACTTTTGTTACGACAATAAATCCATCTGCAATTGGTACAGTTCTTTTAGCAGTTGTGTGTACACACTGTACAGCCAGCAAGGCACCTGCAGAAACCAAACTCAGAATACTCAGAATAAAGCATTTACCATGGAGGAGGGTTGGACTTAAAATATGCCACCGCCCTGAAATGGTCCCTTGTCACCAGACAGTTTGAACTTGGTAAAACTGGGACATGTGAAGAGCTGGGAGCAGAGGGGGAAAATTAAGCCATGCTGGTTGTTTCTCCTTAGAGCGTTATACGTGATTTGCATAATAGAATCTTACAGAAACCTGTCTTGCTTTGCCTTTGAACTCACTGCTGATATTTGAACGCAGAATATTTTTCCCTACTGTGTGCTGGAATACTCCAACTGTAGTCTTGCAATTGCAGCTTCCAGTCAATGCTAATTAATACTCTCCCTCTGGATTCAGTATTCTAGCCTCTGTTCTGATACTTGCACAAACTGTTGCTGTATGGCAAGTTTCCCTTCTTACAACATGAAGGATGCTACAAGCCTATTGAATACAGGAAAGAGTACAGACTTTCTCGTTGTTGCTAGCATTTCACAATTAATCACCACTTGCAACATCTCAGGCTGTAATGGACTGATCCAGCGACAGTGTACAAGTACTTCTCATCTTTTGAGAAGCAAGCACAGCAAATGCCTTTCAGGAGAGACGTGGGCTGAAAATGGATGGTTAGGATTAGATTGTTGTGCTGGTAAATACAGGTTGAAGTGAAGATGCCTTAGAGTATTCAGTGCTTATTCAGTGCTTGAGACTAGAGATAGTAAATAAAGATTTTTACAAGAGTGATCTTGGAAGGAGGATGGGAAGTATCTTAAAATAAAGCCCCTAGCTTGTGAAGCACTCTGCAGCTGTGCAGGAACGAGAACCCATTATTCCACCTATGGAAAGGAGTAGCTCAGCTCTGTCTGTGGTGTATTGTCAGGTGAAAGAGTAACAACATTGATCCAACCTCCTCCATCACTCCCCCCCCTTCCTGGATTCTCCTGAGCTGGCTCAATTTGCCCCTTTTGTTGCTATTGTTAACTTGTGAAGTCTCATTGTCTTCACTGATTTGTGTCATCTAGCTTACACCAGCTAAATGAGCAGCAATAAGCTGTAGATAAATAACTCTATGACTTAGGTTTAGTGTCAGAGTGGTGTTAACAGCACTCATTCACTTAGCACTGACACCTTGATAGCTATCTAGATGTAAGGATGCTTTGAAATCAGTCTGAGATGTGAGAATAGCTGACTGCCTGTCAGTTTGGACAGCTACGTACAGGAGTTGGATGTTTTCTTTGAGAGCTGGGAATCCTGTCAGTTGGATCCTCCCTGACAGCTCAGGGCAGTAGTCGACTCCTGATGCTGTCTTGCTGCCATAGTACCTTGTAATAGCACAGCTCGTGTTCCTGCTGACAGAGCTCCAGGTCCCAGAGACGCTGCAGGGAATTTTCAGATCCACTGAGTGCCCTCTGCTCTCAGCGAACACTCGGGCCTGAGGGCGCTCATAAAGGACTGTCCCCATTAGTCGTGCCATAGAGGACTCTAACCTGCAAAGACAACAGCTCTGGAAATGAGAGCGCCAGGGATCTGAGTTTCAAAGGTGTAGGTGGACCTGCGATCACTGGGCATGGATCTGCAGGGATGATAGCCAGCACAAGGGCTAAATCATCGTGTGCTGTGGCAAGCTGCTTTTCCTGCTTGTTGATTGCCATGTCGTTGATGGTTTCTGTGGCTGTGGGCGTGGGATTCATACTGCGTCCTGCCTGGAGTTCAGTGGAAAGACAAGGACTGTTCCGGATACAAACCCTCTGAAAAGGAGCTGGTTTTGCTCAGCTATTTCCAGGCATCTCGCTCAGGCAGAGCTGTCCGGTGTGTCACACACTTTCCCTATAAAGTGTAAAAGCAAGACGGATTTCCCACTGATTTCTTACTCCAACTGCACGTCTTCCCTCAGATGGGGCTCATGACTGGCTTCTTTATTTGTGAAATAATTTGCATGTTACTCATATTTCCAATTTTCCCATGTCATAATAATAAGCTATTCTAGACAAAAACTTTGGAGAGGTGATTAAAAAGCTCTCTAAGCCTGAAACAAATTTTCCTAAATCTGATGGTTAGAAAAAGCAGAAAGGAGCAGACTATGCTTGTCATATGCTCAGAAAGCTAACCCTGCCTTTGCTGTCTCTGTGAGTTGTCTTGTTTCTATCCTACCCCAATGCAGTATTTCTGAGATGCAGTTTACCTTCTGTGGTGTTCCAGATGATGGCTTTTTCTGTGTCTTTGTGTTGGGTAAAATAGCCGTAGTTCCCCCCACCGGACGGTGCAGTGCCGCCTGTATTTGGAAGAGGTGCTGAGGTTTGATGATGATGATGATAAATGAGGTTTCACACTCCTAGATGCCATCCAGTGTGTCAGTCAGCAACCCCTGGTCTGATAAACTCCACACCCAGCTGGGGTGGGGGAGAAATCATCAGTTCCTGAGCTGCTTTTTCCTTAGTCCTGTGTAAGAGGTAAAGCAATATACCTTCACTAGCTTGTACAGAAGCCTAAGTAAAGTCAAAAGATAATATCCTACTACTAGAAAGCAAAACGTTGCTGCCTTACTTGAAAACAAATGTTTGAAGGACCTGGAGCCATTCAGCCCACTTGCTTCCTCTGCTCGGAACGACGTCTAATTGGATCCTGCTCATTTTGGTCTGTACTGGCTGTTTACCTCTTTGGCAAGAGATGGTGCTCCAGATGTTGTGTATTCCACCTGGCTCCTGCTCACAGGTGGGTAACAAGGCAGCTTTTATGAGTTAAAATTTAAAACATTTCGGGAATGAATTAGTATTTCAGGCCTCAGGCATGCACTGGCTTGAGGCTTGCCCTCTGTACTGATTAAGTGCAGGTTCCTTTTCCAAACACTTTCACACACTTCAGCTATAAAATAAGAGGAGGATTCACAAAATGAGGGATTCTCAGTGCTTTCAGCAGTTGGGAGAACGCTGGCAGCTGGCAGGTGTTTGTGTGCCTGCAGCTGAAGGATCACCAAGCTGTCGGAGCTTTTTTTCTGATGTAAAAAGAGCTTTCCAACCGTAAAAAGTGGAGAAGGCTCACTGGAGTGCCCAGGAAGGGCATGCAGCATCTCAAAACCCCCATATTCCATTGAGCCATGCTGGGAACCTGCCGCCAGCAGCCAGTATTCAGACCTAAGTGTCACCACTCTGACGCCTGCTGTGATACACAAAGAGGAGAGGCTGCTCTTGATACCACAGACAGAAAAGAGACATTTTGAGATTGTTAATACGCTGTGTTTCTCCAACTGGAACCCCCCTGTATGGTCTGAACCCCATAGTCTGTGCTAAGAGCAAGATTAGGTTCCCTCAAACATATCTAGGTCAGTGTGTGCTTTTGTTGTCCTGACGACAAAATGACCCACTTTATCCTCATTTGTTGAAGCAATTGCGAATGGGACTGGGGCATGACTGAGCACAAAGGCAAATGGCCCTTATCCTGCCTTTGGGTAAGCTCACAGGCAAAACTGTATTTCTACAGAAATAGATGTTCTCTCCTTCTTGCTCTGTGTACCCACTCTTGCCTGGTCCTTACCCAGCACATCCCATTTTAGTGCCTCAATTCATCCATTAAGTAAATGAAATGGCAGTTCACTCAGCTTCCTCAGATTTGCAACAGTATTAGAGAACCAGCGTGGCTGAGGGGCTGCCTAGGAGTGACCAGGACTGAGGATTTGAGATACAGCTTGTGGATTAATCTGTTTGCTTTCACAACTCCAGTGCTAGATGTTGTCTCATGGTATGCCAGACAGCACTTCCAGGACTTCCATTGTTTTCTTGTTAGTAGGAAATGGTTTTTATGACTAAATTTCTCTTGCTACAATCTAAGGCAGGCTGCCTTTCTGCAGTTGTGAATAATAAATTCCTTCCTTCCTTGTTGCAGTAGCCTTTTACAAATATGAAGACTGCATGACAAAGTTTGTAAAATGCCTTTAGATCTCCTTGGTTGGAGATACCTATTTAAAAAAAAAAATCTTTCTCATTGTTGAAAGCACTGAGTAGTGTTATTTACTGTGATTTCTATTGTCTTATTATTTCAGGCCTTGTCCAGCAGTCAGGAGATGCAGAGACCTGGTCCAGAGCTTACAGGTATGGAAATGCTTGCTGATATTCCGCACCTTCCTGTTGGCATTCAAGATCCTGCTAAAGTGTGGCGATGTAAGAGGTTTCTTCATTCCCCAGCTCCAAGTTCTCTTGAAGAAATAAATCTACCATGAGAAAATGCTTCTTGATTTGGTCTTGTTTTGATAGATAACGATTCTGCACCACTTGAACAAATTGCCTGTGAAGGGAAAAAGTAATAGATGTCCTGGAACAGGGAGCTAGAGCTGGGTTTTTTCTAGCCTCAGCACTGACAGTTTAAGAATGGAGGAATCTAAGCAGGGTGCTTGAAAACCCAGGATGGGAACATCCCATACTCAGAGGTTTGGCTTCTCCTCCTCTGCCCTCCAGGAGTACCTGTGTGCAAAGCCACGGAGGGTGAAGCCATCTGCCCTCCGCTCGCCCACGTCGCTGCGGAGCCGTGCCCGGTGGGGGACGTGGGAAGCACAAGGTAGCTTTACTTGAATGAAGTAAAACCGGTGAATCTTTGAGAGAACTTCATCGTCAAGGGATAAAATGTCCTTCATCTCCATGTCTGACAGCTTATTCCTGCAAAATGAAGTGTGATATATGAAAGGAAATGATTTATCCTCCCCCTGACTGTTTATGCTGATATCCGTAGTGGGAGGGTGAGTGGTTTTTCTGGCAGTTTGAAAGTACCAGTCACCAACAATCTCGCTAGCTCACATGCACACACGGCAGTCTCAGCTGAGAGCTTAGACACGGGATAAGCCACGGAGATGGATTTCCTTTTCCAAGCAATCCCAGAACATCTCCCTTCAAGACAATGTTTTCGGTAGGCTGCCAGGTATGACAGGAATGTTATGCTTCCTAAATATATGTATGAACACATTCACAGGCTCCAAGAACTGAGAGCTTTGTCTGGATTTGGCTGAATTTAGACATACTCCCTGAGAACAGCAGGAAATACGGGCTGTTCCCTAGGAGCTACAGCAGTACTGGCTGTGAGGAAGCGATATAGTCGAGCCCGTGAGTCACAAGGACTGCCGTGTGACTTTCCTGGTCTCTCGCACAGTTGGTTCATGGTGTCCTGGTCTGAGCCAGCAACCACTAGTTCTGAAAGTGAAGTGTAAGATGCCCATTTTCTAGCCTCATGGAAGGCCAGCTTGAAGAGCAGGGCTTGCCCACCACTAGGAAAGCTCTAAGGGCCCGTTGAGCTGGGCTTAGCCGATGTCTGTCTGATGCTAAGAGCATCTCTAGCATTTTCTCACAGGATAATGGTCCTACTTCAAAGCAGACTTCAGCCTCAGGCACAGGGTGTTGGCGAGCTTTCAGAGTATCAGGCTCTGCTGTGGAAATGGAAATGATGATGTGGACCTTTGGAGGGCAATCTGCAGGGAACCAGCGGGATCTGTGAGCTCCACTGCCAGGAAGTAACCACAGAGTCAAGGAACACCACCAGTGTCTGCATGCCACCATGGGAGACAGCGAGGAGGAGTTCACTGAGGAACAAGACTAAATCCCTGCAAGCCTGGCTGGGCTGGGCTGGAGGTGGTGGCAAATCAAATGCTAAACATTCTTGGAGATGGATGTCCCTCAACAGGCTGTGAGTGGCAGAACCACGCTGGGATGTCCCCAGCAAATGAATCACAACCAGCTGCAAGTCACAGCTGTTTTTCCACAGCCTTGTGGGCCCATAAAGGGTGAGGGTTGTGTGGGTTTTATCATTATTCTGCCTAACATGGTGAAAAATATTGTCCAATAAATTCTGTCTCCCACAGAAAAAGCTGCAGTTCTTCAGGCACAGAGCTGCTCTGTGGTGGCCCAGCTCCTGCAGAGGTTGCTCTGGCTCCTTGATGATCTGTCCTCAGTATCAAAGATTCTTTAAAACCCGATGATTAGTGACAGCAGTGAACTGCTCACAAAGTTGTTTCAGGTATTTTTTATTCTTGTGCTGAGGGTTCCCAGAGTCTTTACTGTATGCCCATGTGTGTACTTTAAAGTGTTTGAGATAATGGCTTGCAATTTTTGCTTTAAGGTTGCTGAGCAGCTGTTGTGCTTCACTGTCCAGATTGTCCTCTTTTTTTTTTTTTTTTATAACTCACTGTTTGTCCCTTGCCCAATTTGTCTGTTGGAATCCCCAGCCTTTCTGAGGAATACAAAACCCTGCAGGTTGCTCTTCTGGGTATTGAGGAGACCCTGTTCAATCTCCCTTTCAATTGTTACACACAAAAATCAAAAAGGGAGATGTGAGCATTCAGTTTCAGAACAGAGCACAGGAAAAGCCATCCATCAACATGAATGTGACATCCCTTGGTCCTTCTGTATTTCATGTCCTGCTGGCAGGTCAGCATCCCCCATGTCCTCTGAGTTAGGTGTACTCCTGGGTGTGGTCAGGGAGACTGGGGGAGAAAAGGAGAAACATTTCTATCTGGTGTATTGCTGTTTGCTCGTCAGCACCAACCTCCCTCCTCAGGATTTGGGATATGGCAGATAGTTACCAAGTCTCTTCCTTCCCTGCACCTGTTCTGTTGTATACAGTCTGATGCTGCCTTGAAACAAACAGCTGTTCTCCCTGACACGTCTGGTTAGAAGGATGTTACAGCCCTGCCAGAACACTTCTGCTCTGTGGTAGCAGCATCTCTGCTCTGGCCGGAGCAGCCCACCCCTCTCTGCCTTCCAGCCTCCCTGGCATCTCTCCAGGAGATGCCAGCAGGTGGGCAGCACCTTCGCATCCCACCAGTACCACCGTGTCAGGAGCTGGGCAGAGTCCCCCGACAGCTGCAGAGTTAGGGTTTCAAATTCTTTCTCTGCAATGAGCTGGGGCACAGTCTGGTGCCCATAATGGTCCTTCCCCCAGGCAGGAGTCCCTGCAACAAGTTGAAAAGGTCCAGCATTCAGGCACTGCTGCTGCAGTGACAGCTGGGATGTGGACTGGCTGCCTGCCTTAGCACCTAGGGTTGCCAGGGAGGGCTGCTCGGGCTGCTTGCCGGTGACTGCAGCTGCCCTGTGGCTTTGTGTTGGATGGGGACAGCCCGGCAGAGCCCCAGCCTGCCCCAGGGGCAGGGAGAAGAGGCTTTACAGCAGCTGCTCCTCAGGCCTTCACAGTGTGCCTGGTGGGGTGGAGAGGGAGGGAGGTGAGGTGGTGGAAGCACAGAGCAGAATAGGTTTGGGGACCTTGGCCAGTGGTGCTGTAAGATTGGCTTTGGTGTGGATGTCGTGCTTTAAAGCTGGCTGCAGCCAAACACCACAGAGCCATTCACTCACCCTCCCGCACCCCTGGGGAATGGGGCGAGAGTTGGAGGGGTAAAGGGTGGGGAGACTTGGAGGTGGGAGGTAAAACCAATTTAATAATTGAACTAAAATAAAATTAATAATAATAATAGTAATAATAGAGAATGCAGACGGGTAATTCACCCACTTTGATGATTGCTCACCACCCGCTGACCGATGCCCAGCCCATTCCCAGTTAGTGATCCCAGAGAGGAGAATCCTGAAACTGCCATCCCAAAGCCCGAGTGGAGCTTCCCAATCAACCCTTACCTACGTGCAGAGCAGGATGTTAGATGACACAAGATATTCCACTGGCCAGCCTGAGTCCCTTGTTTTGCCTGTGCTCCCCCACAGCTTCCTGTGTACCTGTGCACTAGCAGGACATGAGGAATTGAAAAGTCCTTGATTTCGTAGCAACAACTAAAACCATCAGTGCATTATCAACGTTCTTCTCGTATCAAATCCCATACTGAATCCAAAACACAGCACTAGTTAGCTACTGAGAAGGAAGGGAAAAAAAAAAACCAACCCACCAACCCAATTAGCTCTATCTCAGCTGAATCGTGGGCAGTGGAGAACTGCTAAGGGAGCAGGACTGAGCTGGGGACTTTGGTTAGACTGAAGGCTGGGCTGGGGAAGAGTGAGATCCTGAAAAATATCTGGTATCCGTGAAATCTGGAAACAGCCAGAGTGAGCTCAGAGCACAACCCCCCGGGGTAATCCCTGCGCAGTGCCCTTTCGGTGCGTGTAAAGGAAAGAGACAGTGAAACCTTTGTGGCTGGCTCTGCTGAGCTTTCCAGGTACGCGCCGAGAACCATCCCGAGGAAGATGCTGCCCGAGCGCCTGCTGCTGCTGTCGGCACAGGGGACACGGTGCTGCTGAGGAGGTGGGAGCTCCTGGGGGCAGTAACGCTCTGGTGAGGCTCTCAGGGTCTCTGCCCCTCTGTCGCTGGCCTCTGGTGGAAGCATCTTGAGGGAAATCAGGAGAACTTACACAAAGACTTAATTGGTTATTTATGTACGGGTGGCTTCAATTATGCCCCCCTGGGACTGCGTATTTATTTTCCTTGTTCAACAAAACATTCTCCCTTTCTAAAACCAAAACAACCTGGCGCTTTTGCAGGTGTCTCAGCCTCCTCTCCCCTTCTGCCAGGTGTAAACCTCTGGGTGTGCATTTTGACTTGGGGCTGTCCAAATGAAGCTTCAAGGAAGCTGAGGTGGGCTGCTGGCCGTGGGGAGCTGTCAGTGGTCAGAAGGAGTGACCGGAGGGATTTGAGTAGGGCAGAAGTGTGGAACAGGAATCAGCTTGCAGTGTGACACCCCGCTCTGTCCCTGGTGGTTGCTATGGCAGTTTCATTTCTGGTTCTTTGCATGGGGAATTTGTATTTATTCCATAGTTACTGAGAAAACCTCCTCAATATTGAGGTATTGGGCAGGAAGCAAGCTTGGAGCAAGAGCTTCTTGCCTTATGTGTATTATGGGTATCTCCATCTGCTTCTTATAGCTGCTAGTTAATACACACAGCCTGTTTTCTTCTGCTCTGAAGAGACTCTTGTGTTTAGGGCTGGACCATATGTGTGTGCTTGTCAGGGCTCCTTTTGCCTTTTAGGGACTACAGGCAGTTACTGACATCTTGGCCTCATCAGCTAGCTGATTTGTGAAGCTGCTGGGGCAGGCGAATTACTTTTGAAAACCACCTTACTCGTCCAGTAGACCTGAGTGTGTGTGGCCTGCTCTGTAAGTCTCACTTTAGCCGCAGGGATGGTGCTTACAGTGAAGGTGGGACCAGCTGACAGCTTGCCAGGCTTCAGTTTCCTCCAGAGAGGATCGTGTGTTTGTGTGAGCAGGGTCTACAAGCTCAGAAATACCCCATCTCAAGTCAGTTACCTCCACAGATTTTTTTAAAGATTATTAGACTAATCAACACCACCATAAAAACAGTGACATGGGAAAATTAAGTCATTCTATCATGTTTAATTTTTAGATCAGTCCGAACACTAGTGGTAAGCAACTTTAATTACTGGTACTTGGCAAAACACGTTGAGATATTCAAAATCTCTCAGTAGGGATTTCTCCTATGAAAGACTTAGGGATTTGGACCATGGGTGACCAAATAAGTAACTTAAGTTTTTCAGGACAAAGAACCTCAAGACTAGGGTATTTGCTGCAACATTTCAAGCCTATCTTCTATCATAGAAGATAATGATCCAAAATATTTCAGTAGCCCCTTTTATGTTAGAAGTTCTGTGCAACTTAGTGTAATTAGGACTAGTTTAAGTACCCCTGTGTAATTAGAACTAGTTTAAGTACCCCTGAAGTACATCCAGAATTTATACATGGAATTTATACAGGGAACCTTTTTTCCGGTTGAATATAGAACCAAAAGGATGATGTAAAGCCTGATGTTCAGGTCCTGTGGTTAACCACCTAACTCTTCACTGAAATCCATACAACTCAGGCATACAAATATATTTAATACAAAAGTTTTAGGAAATAGGTACAGCAGTATTTGACTCCTAGGAGGCTTCTAAGGAGATGGAAAACCTATGAACATTTGAGCCATGTCTGCATGGAAGAATTTGTGCAGCCCAACAGGAGTTAGGAATTTGGAGCCAGATTGTCTACTTGTCGTTTTAGACCTTGCACTGAAAATGCAGTTCGCGTTGCTATCATCTAAAATCTGTGCTGAGTTTCATACAGATGACGTTGTGGTTAAGCCTTGTAAAACTGTGGTTTCCAGATGTCTACGGGCTTGTGCCCACGTTACTCCATTACCAATGCGAGTGCATTTTCAAGGTTCTAGACTTGTCACACTGTGTTGTGATTTGCTAATATGAAAACTCTGGATCTGGCAATTTTGGATTGTAGTTACAGAGTACAACACAGCAGCATTGATCCAGAAAAATGTATTTCTTCCATCTTTCTGTGGCAAATCCTCCAGCCTATTTTAAGAGCACTCAGCCCCACTGTTGGCCATCTCAGCAGTGATAAACAGCCGCAATAAAAGGCAATTCTACCTACAGGGAATCTTTTTATACGGAGTCAAGTCTGTAAAATTTTTATGGCCGCTTCTCTTGCTGTGCTTTTTACAAGGGAGATTACCACTTTCTAGAAGAATCCTTGTGACACCTCTTAAGTGACATATCCACTGAATTAAATCAAACAACAAACTAGGTAAATTCAAGAGAAATTAAGAAGACAAAGCAGATAGGAAGAAAAGTAAGTGCCTGTGTGCACACAAACACAAGGATGAGTGCTCGCTCCCAGTGCCCACGTACGTGCACCCTCTCCTGTTCACTGATACACAGGTCTTATATTCATGGATACTTTTCACACCTGCAAGATTAAAAGACACAGGGACTATAAAGGACATTTTTCTCCTTAGATACGTTTTATCATATGAAATTATAATTTCTTCATAATGGGAATATTCTCTCCCCCAAATTTTGTAAACATTCGTGGCACTACATAATCGTGTGATAAAGTAGTACAAGAGAGAAGCTAAAATTAGGATGGGGAATGGCTGTATCTGCAGCTTTCCTTGGGACTGTTCTAAGTGAAAAGTGATCACTAATGAAGTCTGTGCCAGTGTCAGAGGAGGAAAGCGCTCTCTTGGGTTAGGAATTACCATGTCTGCACTGCTCAGTCCAACAGGGAGCAAGCACTCGCTGTGTAATACCCCTGGAATAATTCATTAACTCCCACCCAGCAGCAGTTACGGGAAATCCTTGTATCACTTTACACTCCAGCCCACGTGAATTCCAAACCTCACAGTGAGAGAGCGGGTTCAACTTATAACCCTGGTTTATGGTGAAAACCCATTCACATGTCACATCCTTCATCCCAAAACTGTTCCTGAAAATACATGAGGTCTGTTGTGACTTGGACGGGTGTTCTAGGTAAATTCTTAATGTAGTTGTGGCCTTATATGCCCACTAATTTCAAATGGTCTGCAGTTCTCATACATTCCTTCCAGAAAGTGCAGCTCTGCTGCTGTAAATGCTGACCTGTCTCCTTAGGCTGGAGACACTGCACTGTCCAGCCAGCATATTCATCATGTTACAGCCTACTGGAGGAGATGCTGCAGTGGTTTTTTTCTTTGGAAGGCACTTTTTTTGTGGAATGGAGAGCCTATCTAAGCCTGTGTTTTCTTATTTAAAAATGGAGACAGAGTGAGTGATTTTTCAGAAGAAGGGGAAACTGAGTTTTGTAATTCCTTAAAATCTGAGTCATTGCTACCCGCTGCCAGTTACCACTTTAGGAGCTCAGTCTGGCAACTGTGTCCCAGTAGGCAGAGGAAGTGGGAAATATTTGGATATTGTCCAAGAAGAGAAGTTCTTCACAAATATTTCTTGCTGTTACAGTGGTGGATGGGAATCAAGTGTGTGTTGCCCAGGGTTTTGTGAAAGCCTGCAAACTTCGCTGTCTTGTGTGCAGACAGGCGTTGTGCTGCCTGAGCTATCTGCACAGCAGTGCCTAGGCTGAATTTGGCCTCGCTGCAAATGCCATTAGTTTTTGAACTAATGCAGAATTCTGCCATCTCTGACACCTTCTAAGTGCAAACTGGGTGTGACGGAAGAAAGCTGTACATAAAATGCCGTAGATTATAAGCATTTTCCCTTTCAAATGAAGCTGCATGCTTACAGCTTCTTTGCTAAACACAGTACTCTCAGCCTCATCGTAACACTTTGCAGACTAGCAGAGAGAGTGCCTGATGCATTCAGCAGCTTCAGGACTTTCATGTTTATTTACCTGAAAAAAAATGAACTGATGAAGATTCAGACCAGGCTGCTGGAGGGTTGGAAAGGAAGAGGAACCATTTTCCCACAGAGAAGATCCCAGCCTGTATCTGGACTGAAGCTCATGCTGCTACTCAGCAAAGGTTGCTCGTTAAAGGGGAGATGCCTAATGGCAGTGAACACCAGTCTGTGGTACCTCTCTCCAGAAAGCTGGCTTGCTCCCTTTTTTAAGGAAAACCTGGGAAAAATTTCAGCTGCTTTGACAGGAACAGTAGGAAATGGTTGACAGTCTGCACTGAGATGCAGTGAAACTTCGCTGCATCCTGGAGCGATCCATCTGTATTTGAAGAGGACAGATATCTCTATAGCAACCAGTGTTTGTCACTTGGGCAGAATCTCCAGGGATTAAATGTGCTCTCTATCAGGTGCTGTACACCTGAGGTCCCTTTGTTCACTACCCTTGACTATTTTAGATATAATTGTCTTTGTATTTTAGCATCACATAAGCCTGCCAGTACTAGTACCGTTCATGGTTCAGGCACTCCCAGCCATTTAAAGCAGGTTTCTTAATACCCAGGGAGTATGCCTATGTCTTGTCACTATTTGCCTTCTTTCAAGCTGTGCGAGCGTGAATTTACTAAAAGGTGTTTAAATGGTGCACAATAAATGCTGCTCTGGCTACATTAGGACTGGGGTACCATCCCCAGATGAGCGGCACATGGGAAAGGATAGAAAAAGAAATGTAATAATTTTTTTTAAAAAAAAAAAAGGCCAGTAGGTAGAAATGAGAGAGAAGAAAAAAGGCTTCCTAAGGGATACTACAGCTAACAGTGGAACTCCAGCGATGGAAGCTGTTTGGTTGTTGCTCCTAGTTTTGGGTTCTACAGTGCAGGGCAGCATCCGTACCCCACCTGCTAATCCCCCCACGGAGGGGATCAGTGCGTGCTGCCGCAGCGCTCGCCCCTGCTGCCGGTTGCTGAGCTCAGAGGCAGGAAACTGCAGCTGTCAACAGAGAACATGTAAAAAAATTAAATCTTTGTCCAAGCGCCCTTGGAATGCCCAGGGAGAGCAGGTAGCTGGTGCAAACATCTCAGCAGAGGCCCTTCCATGCTGGTCTGTTTTCCAGTATTCACAGCACGTTGCTGTTTCGGGTTGTTTCAGTGTGTGTTTCGGTATTTGTTCAGTGTAGCTTTTCCCATCAGAAATGCTGCTTTCTCCACGTCCTGTGGAAACAGAGATGGTGCTATACCAACCAAGCAGACTCATTCGCTCGGAATCACTTTCTGCTTCCCCATTTTGTCGCAGGAGACCATAAGCTATTATTTTTGTGGCTTTTTGCCTTTTCTAGGAAACTGAACTGAGCATGTCAGAGAAAACCAGTATCAGACAGAGCAGCTGCTGTGTTTTTTTCTGTTTTTCTCATGAAATGAGATTTAAGAAGCTGGTGTCTATCCTTGTCTGTATCCCCTCTGTATCCCTCTGACATACAGAGGAATAATCAAAGAAAATTAGTAATCTGTATTTATGGCCCCTTTTGCAGACAATACTTGATTAATCTCCTCAGTCATCTAGCCAAATAAGAAGAGATTAACCGACATCCTAATCTGTCATAAATCAAACAGGCAGGGAGACGAAGCATTTTACCTTAAGAGACAAACATTACAGAGAGCCTGCATTAGGGTTTAGCCTACATTATTCTAAATCTAATTTAAGACAACCTTAGGACTCTATAAAATCACAGATTTTTAGACTGTTCTTCAAGGCACTGCAATGTGTGACATGCTGTATGCATCTCACACTGCATGTAGCTGTCGTTATTACTGATTACACCAATTCTTGTCACCAACAAATCAAAGAAAATTAGCTCACTCACTGATTCAAGCAGTTGGTTGCAATGGGACCAGAAGTCCCCAACTAGCAGATCTTTTTTTGAAAGTCAAGGTGTGCCAGCTCGACTGAGAAGCATCAGGGGCTGGGATAATTGGAAAAGCAGCAGCTTGCTTTCTGCAGGAATTCAGCGTTTAGGTTACAGTTTCTGGTGAGTTTTTTTGTAATTTGCAAATCAAACAAAATCAACCAACCAAATCTTTTCCAGGGACATTTTTTTATTTCCTCAGGCTATAAAAATGTTCAAGCCTCTAAACATAACAGACCTGTTTTCCTGCATTCCACGCCTATAGCCTACCTGTACCCTAAAGCG
Source organism: Athene noctua (assembly GCF_965140245.1). Lineage (NCBI taxonomy): Eukaryota > Metazoa > Chordata > Aves > Strigiformes > Strigidae > Athene > Athene noctua. The sequence continues at coordinate 5,760,255 of NC_134063.1, read as the reverse complement.
AAGATGAAATCACTCTCACACTGATTCTTCCTAAAGCATTACATTTGAAAGCTCTCAAAAAAAAATTCCCTCCCCAGATTCTCTTTTGGAACATAAAAGAAACAGATAAGGGTCATGATAGAAAATATTATAAATGGTGTTTTTTTCTAGGGATAATGTGTGAAAGATGCAAATTCACAAGTGTAAAAGAGAGACCAGACTCAAATATACTCATGAATGTTGATCTTAGCACTATCAACATCTCCTTTTTGTCAGAAATGTCATCACAGAGGTGAAGTGAGTAGCAACAGTGAGTCACGATGGCAGCAGCAGCGTGGGCTCTGGCATGATAGGGAACTTGTTTTCTCACCGTCTGTCTGTTCCATGAGCCATCATCTCCCAACAGCTTGCTCACAGACCACATGAGAGCAGGATTAAATTCTGAGCTGGGAGGTAATTTCGTGGGTGTTTACCAAGTCAGAACCACTGTTGGTGCCTGATGAAATCTAAACCCCTTTCCTCAGAGTGGATGGGCACACAGGACAAACCACATCTTGGGGTCAGTAGTAAGAGCATCCTAAAGAGGTAAATATCAGCATTCTGTGTGCAGAGTAACTGGCTCAGCTTTGGTATCAACAGTGTTATTTTCTCCATTGCTAGTGGTTTGCCTTGTCAGTGTCCTGTCTTCTTAGCAGAGATGAAAGCAGCTCATCCTAAATCCAAGCTATCTTTGTGAGCTTCCTAGAAAATCTTTTATGGATGTATATTCTGATTTCTCATGATTTTGGCAAAGAACTAAAATATCTTGAGAGAAAAACCCCTGCTGCAGCAAAAAGCTGGTGAAGGTTGTAGGAAATGCCATGCTACACCAGCCTTACCTTCCATATAATCCTCAGTCTTGTGTCTTCCAGTAGCCGGTTGGGTCCTTTAAAAGAACAGCACAAGAACCATAAGGCAGACAATGACAGCTAAGGGCCCAAATAAATATGTGCTACTGTGAAATGCATAAAACTGTGGTTTTTAATACTTCTATGCGTCCTGCGTGCTATTTGGACTGACACTCAGCTCTACACCTTTAAAGCACCATACAGCCAGGAATTAGGCAGCAGGAAGAAGCAGGCAGGCATTTGGCAGCTGATCACCTGGCAGGTGTTAAAAGAAACAACTTCTCTTGCTCAGGAGATGGCCAAGGTAACATCCATCTTTATCTTCTGGGTCTTTCTGCTTAGCTGGATTCTGTGATTTGCTAACTCATTGGACAGAGTGTGGAAGAATGTACATGCTGTCATTATAATAAAAGGAAAAGGGGAAACAAGAACATTGGCTGCTCTAGCTTGATGTTCTACTGTATCTGCTTTGCCCTTTCTCACATAAGCTCTTCATTTACTGCAAAGAATTTACTAATATTTTCTGTAAAATTATCCTATGGGTTTGTGTTTTTTTTTCTACAAACACAGTAAGATTGTAGAGCTTTCCCTATCTGTGAAGCTGATCTGCAACGATGAAAAAGCTGTGGACACTGGGTTTGGCTCACCCCGTGTAACAGCAAAGGGAAACCTGTCAGTCAACAAGAAACGCTGACAGCAGCAACTGAAACACTTTGCCTTTTCCATCAGGCAACCAGGGCCTCTTTGAGGATTAAACCTATTGCTAAATTTAGCTGCATCTCACTGGAGTTAGTATCAGGAGTTATCAGATCAGAACATCTTCGGAGGGAATGACGTCTGTCCCGTGGAAGTCTAAGCCCTGGCGTGCTTCTCTCCTACCCTGCACTGCAGCAGAGTTTGGAGCCGGGAACGTTCTGCGCAGCCAGCACAGCATGGGACTCCCGAGACGTGGTAGGGTTTTTCAGAGCACTTGAAATACCTATTCTCATCAGCCTGCTCGTTTATTGTTCTGTCCAGGTCCTGAGCAAAATTTGTTGATAACACTGAAATGGATGTCACAGGAGGGGAGAAGGGTTAAACCACACGAAACATGCTGGAGTTTTTTTTCAATATGCATACGGCTTACACTGACCTTCTTTTCCATTGGTTGGGTCATACAGAGACTTTAAATCCCACACTTCAATACAATTTACATTCTCAACTCCTCTGATTAATAAACATTTTTTAAAAGTTAGACCTGGGGGGGGAGACAAGTGAAACCTTTCAGAAAATAAATAACCCTTTGCATGTCCTCATTTCGTGAGCCAGGCAGATTGCCCGGGTCATGTTTCCCTCTTCTCTCCCATTTCTGTGCCATGGAAGCAAGTTCCTCCCTCTAGAAAATGCCCAGCTACCATTTTCATTCTGGTTGGAGCAGAGTCTTAAGGAAGAAGCATAGGTAAAGTAGGGCTTGCCAGGGGTGTAGGAGCAGCCCCTGGAACCCCCTGTCCCTGCTGCTTTTTGAAAGATCCACCTTTGCTTCTTGGGATGAAGGACGCCTGTCTGGAACCCTACCAAAGACAACCAGTGCTGAGCCATGGAAATTCAAGAAGGGTTCCCTACCTCTCACTATGAAAGGCTTCACTAAATGAAATTTTTGACTCTTCTTTATGGCAGTTGCCTTCTCTATACTAATCCCGTTCCAGACAAGATACTTTAAGGTGTACAGAGCTTTCATTTTAACATCTTCTGGAATATTTCTCCTATCTGTTCTTGATTAGCAGCTAAGATTTGACTCTGGCACTTCAAAAGCAGCAGCTAAGAGTACTGTGCTAAACAGATATTCACACTTGTTTAAAGCGTTTTGATATTTTTTCAGTTTTAAATAGAAAAACTGAAACTCCACATCAATATGCTAGAATTGTGTGTGTGGCTGTATATGCGTGTATATATTTACCTGTCCCAGGTGAATGTTCTCCTTCCTCTTACAGTGACAAGAGGAAAGACAGAGTCAATTGATATAAACAGCAAAGGAACTTACTTTCCTTATTTCCCTCCCCGAAATCTCAGAAAGTCTGCTTGGATGACAACATGACAAATACAAAAAAAAAAAGGCAACGGACAATTTACCATGGTATTTCCATTTATAACATGCTCAGGCATACTTGTAGGCAAACTTGTCAAAATTTGATCTCTCTCTGTAGTTAGAATCATTTTGTCATCAGGTCAAGGAGACTTTAAGTAGATCAAGGAGCGTGTGGCTTCCGAGACTGATGAGAGTAAAAGAAACACACGTATCTCCTCAAGTGCCAGTGGACAATCGGAGTCACTTCACAATTTTTATTTGTTGGCGGCTTTTATAAAACAAAATTCCCTTGAATCGTACATCTCATAAAACATTTATAGTCTTGTGCATGCTAGGGAATACATCAAGTTTCAGTAGACCAGTATCTGCAAAACCAGACAGTTGAGGTGTCAGGTAGAATTCTGGTTTCCTACTGGAGGGAAGGGAAACTCACAAAATTAAGGCACTGTCAAAACCCAAGCCCGCAAATCATTTGACCTTTTGTCAGGCCTTTCATCTGGTTGTATACAAGAATTTTTTTTTTTCATTTTTAATTAATCGTCAATTTCAATTTTGAACAGGGACACCAAAAAAAAACCCCAGCAACCCCCCCACTTTTCTTAAATCCTCCCGTTTATATTCCCAGTTGCAAGATGACAGCAGCAAACCTTATTGCTGGGGCTGGCAATGTGCTGCTTAACAGAAAGCTCAGTGCTACGTCCCCGTGCATCCCACTTCCACTGCAGTGATCCCAGCCGCTGGATGACGACACTTCTAAGAAGAAAATCAGTTATAAGAACAGCTTAAAACTAGTCTAAAAGCTGGTATTTACTAAGCAGAACATAAACGAGCTGACAGACTCCTCCCTGAGCCACGCGAGGCATTTCACCTTCACGCGCTGGGCACAAGCTGCTTTCACAGAGCAGTAGTTTGGCTGAAAGGGACCTACGAAGGATAATCACTATCTTCAGCTGATGTGCTTTTATCAGTCCTTAAAGTAGTTTTAATCAGCTGGTGGGAAACCCACTTCTTCAGCCTTTATACCTTAATTTAAAAACACAGGAAATGTTCCTTCTTGCACCCAGTGAGTGTTCAGGCTGTCCTTCAGCACACCAAAATCACTGCTTCAAGCACAAGCCAGCACGTAGCTGTGGGCTTAGGACCATACTTAGAAGTATCCAATTCTCTATATAAAGATGCAACATTTTAAAAAAGCCAGTTTCAGGTCCATGAACTAGATGCCCTGGCAATTATAAATAAATAGTAATAAATACTTATTTACACTCACACACCCTTCTTGTATCCCACGGGATTACAAACAAAGCAGAACCATGCTTCTCCCCTAGTTAAATGTGATCAGGTTTGAGGTGGGACACGCTATTACTAACAATGTGCAGCGAGGCTACACGACAGTTTGGCATAATAACAGTACCGATAGCACTCGGAGCATTTCACAGCTTCAAAGCTCTTGCAAACACAGGCTTAGTTAAGAAAGGGACAGTGTTCTATCCATGAAGAATCAGAGGGAGCTTAAGTGAGAGAAAAGGAGTTTGGCTAGGACACCAGTCGATGTCCTTATTGCATATAAAATGTCACATTAATTGGAGATATGGCAGATGTGAGAGCTAGGAAAAATTAGATCAGGCTCGTATAAGACCATTTAATTTCCTTGAGTACGAAATCCAATCTCCACATTGATTGTGTCTTAGCAGTTTGTTGTTTTGGTAGACATCAAAAAGGTCAGTGAAAACTCAAAGGAACTTATGAGTTGCAGGAGCACAAACCATTACCTCCATTCATAAATAAACCCAGTGAAAGACTTTATATCAATTGAAAATGCTGCCTCATAACTGCTGACAGCTTAGGAGCTGGCACCCACTTACCATCCTGGCACAGATCTACAAATCCCTGAAAATATGATCAGAATAGAGAGACAGAGACCAAGAAGCAAGCAGCAGCACAGAGAGCACAAATGAAATTCAGGGACCCGCGTGGCAGTGTCCTGGCTTCCACCTCTCCTCTGGAGTCTGAGAAAGACTGGAAGATAAAGGAGGTCACAGGTGGCTATGAGACTCAGCTCTGGAAGAATTTTCTTGGCCTATTTACTGTGTGGTTGCTTTTTTATTCGGCTTTTTTTGCTTTCCGTTTCCTTGTGCCTTCATTTAGCTCCTCTTTTGACTTTGCAGGAGGCGGCGGAGGATGGGAAACCTCATGGGAGGCCCCATGCTGATCGTGATGACTACTGTGTCCACTGGAAACCGAGCCAAAGAAAACTGGGCAGATGAAGTTTTCCACTGGAGCAAAAGGTGAGGCGTGAGAGTGAGTTGCCGTCATGAAAACCTGTCGTGCAACAGTGAATACTTAAAGTTAAAGATCACATACACCAGCTATGAAATACTAACTAGTAAGGAGCCTTCCACTGACCCCAGATAAAAGTCCCTAGTGCTACACGACTCAAGGCTGTATCACAAGGATCTTCCACCATACTGCCTCTATGATGGAGAATTTAGCCTGTAATTTCCCGAGCAGATCTTTCCTGTATGTTCAGCCAGTGCCTTCGACAGTGCCTTAGGAAGGTGAACACCCCCAGTTTAAGTCTGTTCCCTTTCTCTGGTTCTGTAGATTGGTTAGCAGCAAACCTGCTGTAAACTTACCTTGCAAACTATCATGAACATGGTGAAAAAGAAGATGAGGTTGGCTTCAGAGATGGGGAGCCAGTGAGTTTGTTGCAGCGTGAAGAGGATCGTGCCATACAGACTAGCCTTTGTGGGGCTAGAAGAGAAATAAAGAAGTTTTCTAGGTTTGCATCGTTCGCATCCCGTCCCGAATAGTTCTTTAAATTCCATTTTTGGTCTGACAGAGAATTTACAGGCCACCTACTTACAAGGACATATGAAGAATTTCGTTTGTTTCTGGCTTCCAGACCCCACGTAGCAGTTGCTCAAAGTTAGACATCAAGGCAACACCAGAACCTGTAGAACAGTAAAAGCGAACAGCTAGAACTGCTGCTCCAGCAGAGAGTTCCCCCAAGGGATAAGGATAACCTAAGGGGAACAAAAGGTTCATGACATTCGTCCCAAATTTAGAAGAAGTTAGCCTAAAGTAACAGAGCAAGACAAACGCTTTTTAGACTTTCTGATGCAGGGAAAGGGCATTTGCCTCTGTTCCAGTTGCTGATGCTCAAATGCTTGCTCCAAACAAAAGCCAAAGGAAAACTGACTGGGCTGTTTCCACTGGTAGAACTCCCCTGAAAAGATACAGGCCAGGCCAGAGACAGTACAACATGGGAGCAGGAATAAAGAATTCCTGAATTCTCCAGCTGTCCAGTTCTTCATGCCTCCATTAAAGTGAGATGATGACTCAGGTGACAGCCACTGCGTGAGCATGAGTGCACACCTGTGTTGTAGGGAGCGGGACTGAGGCCGGCTGACCACATCCACTGGTCAGCACCCAGTTGATGTGGTCACCTTAAGCTTCACTCACAGCTTCTCCCATCCCTCCCCACAGGGCTGGTGCCTCCCTGCTGCTTTTGGAGTATCTCACGGTTCACCTTTGACCCATCCAGTAGCCATCATAACGAACCACCCGTGGTGGTAACGGTGATGAGCGTGGTGGACCCCAGCTGCAATTTTACGAACTCTGACCACTTCCTTCATTGCCACAAAGATGAGCTTCAGAGGCAGAAAGCTAACACACTTGTAGAAGAGGTTCATGGGACAGAAGAATATCAAATACCTGGAACAAAACCACAGAGAGTTTATTTGTTTGTCCTGATCTGGGATGCAGAGAGGGGACTGCGAGTACTGTGGGGTCAGCCTGAATTACGTCAGGGAGAAGGAAAGGAACACACACAACCCATACACACCGAGGAAATGAAACCTGGAGTAACTGTGGTTAATTTGTTCCTGTTTCACTAACAGGATGACTAAAATGCCCCCAGATCTTCAGCGTGGGCCATTCCTCTACTATATGTGGTATCGGTGCAGCACACGCTGTTTTTGTGGTTTGGCCACAGTTCAGCTGCAGCAGCTATGAATAGAAATGCCCGGTGGCTGGACTGGACCCAACCCATATCATCAAAGACAACTGGTCAGAGAAGCTGGAAACCAGATCTAGGAATATGACAGACTCAAAACCCACCTCACCCCGCCTCTTCTTTCCCCAGTAAATCCAAGCAAGATAATACACGGGTCTCTACACAGCCAGCGGTGTCTCACGCTTAATAAATTGGGTGAAGTGCAGAAGACTCACCAGACTGCTGTAGCCAGGATGACACTGGAGTTATTACTGAAGTAATCAATCGGTGGTTCCCCAAGTAACAGATCAGCAAGTATGTAACTTCCAAAGCAGTGGAGCATAGCACAAAGCCAGGAGGCCAAAGGGCTCTTACGTGACATCTCCACAGCTCCTGTGAAGCAAATTCTAAATGAGAAGATGGATTCAGCAAATAAGCAGAAACTTCAAGACCCTCTGAGAAGGAGGCTTGCAGTGCATGTTCTCCAACAAAATAAGTCAAAAGAAAAGTGCTTGTAAAACAAAATACAAAAATGTGTATTCTCTGAAACCTGAACAAGTACCAGATTATTGTCAAGAAGTGATACGTGTGATCACAGCTTGCAGGCCCCCCATAAGGTTTCAGATGAACTAAGTCATTAGAAGGTGATGAATCGGATAAGAGTTTATCTCTGGTATTTGCTGCTGCTTACTGCAATCAGAAAGAACAATTTTTCCCTTGAAATCAATGTCTTTTTACAGTCTGAAAATAAAATGCATACTAGTACCATTCTCTCCATTGCTTCAACCTAGGTGCCCTCTAGAATTCATGAACAATCTGTTCAGCTCTTTCATTCAAAAGATAACCTGTAAAAATAGAAGAGTATTTCTTAATCTTTATTTGAAAGAAGAGGATTTGAGGATTCTTCCCTGCTCCTGTACTACTTTGAAAATACAGTTAGATATTAAAACAGCATTGCTATTTGAGAATACATTACGGTCTCTTCCCACAACCTTCTACTGCCTTATTTTTATTCCTCTAGCCATTTTCACCCACATCTTCAAGGAAATCTCTCGAGAACATCAGTTCTGTAAGACTGTTTCATCACCTTACTGAGAGCAGCCCTGCGGAGAAGGACTTGGGGGTGTTGGCTGACAGGAAGCTCAACATGCCCAGCACCGTACACTCACAGCCCAGAAAGCCAACCGTGTCGTGGGCTGCATCAAGAGAAGTGTGGCCAGCAGGTCGAGGGAGGGGATTTCTCCTCTCTGCTTCGCTCTGGTGAGACCCCCCCCTGCAGTGCTGGGTCCAGCTCTGGGGGCACCAACATCAGAAGGACACGGACCTGTAAGAGCAGGTGCAGAGGAGGCCACAAAGATGATCAGGGGCTGGAGCACCCCCCTGTGAGGACAGGCTGGGAGAGTTGGGGGGTTCAGCTGGAGAAGAGAAGGCTCTGGGGAGACCTTAGAGCGGCCTCCCAGGGCTTAAGAGGGCTACAGGGAAGCTGGGGAAGGACTCTTTACTGGGGAGTGTAGGGATAGGACGAGGGATAATGGTTTTAAACTGAAAGAGGGCAGGTTTAGATGAGATCTAAGGAAGAAATTCTTCCCTGCGAGGGTGGGGAGGCCCTAGCACAGGTTGCCCAGAGAAGCTGTGGCTGCCCCCTCCCTGGAAGGGTTCAAGGTCAGGTTGGACGGGGCTTTGGGCAACCTGGGCTAGGGGAAGGTGGCCCTGCCTGGGACAGATGGGGTGGGACTGGGTGGGCTTTAAGGTCCCTTCCAACCCAAACCATTCCATGATTCTACAATTAAACTGCTCCAGACTCCTTTGTGCAGCGTTTCAGGTACCAAACTGTTCAGAAAGCTGGTAACAGGCAGCCAAAAGAGAGAGAATGCTAAAATGTTATGTCAACATTACTAACAGTGGCCACCTTAAACAGCAGTAAGTGACCAGCATACGCTAAAACATGACTGCTCAGACTCTTCCATCCTCAGAGACATTTGAACCAGCTGAAAACAGTGGAAGCCAGACAGCTGCAGCAGCCATATGAAGCTGGTTCTGTAGGAACCTGAAGTTTAGCTTGAGGCTTAATTTTAGTAACACTTGTTTTTCTTTGGCTCCGTGAAGCCATACTGTCTCCAAGGAGGAAACAGGACATCACTGTCCTGACACCGATCTTCACCACCGGAGCTGTGGGATGAAGGGGTGTAGGAATCTCGCGAAAAGTACACGCCAGCCTTGTCTGGTCCAGGTGGGTTACTGGCCTTACATATTTTAAAAACTGTTTTCACAAGGTTTGCCTCTAAACTGTTCTCTTCAGGCCCTAATGCTGGAAGACATCTGTAAGTGATCAGGCCCTGAAAACCCAGCACTTCTGTTTACATGGAGTTTAACTAGAACAGCATGTAGGCTGTACAGCACAGAGCTCTCACAACTGGAGGATTTTAAAATTATACCCAAGTGTGGTTTTGTTTTTTTTCTCCTCAGTCACGGGGCAGTTACACTGAAACCGTTCAAAACAGAGCACGAAGAGGGCACACGCTATCAGAAGTACATCGAGAAGACTGCAACGGTGCAGAAAGTGGAAGCTTAAGATGCAGATCTATCGATCTTCACAAGATAAGCCCGAGAGAACAAACAAAGCAAGGTCAGTCAGGGTGCCTGAGAAGAGATTACGGCATAGTCTGGAAGGTGGGAAAAAAAGGTTTTACTTACAACCTTTTTGTATATAAATAGGAGGAGAGTATTACCACAAAAATAGAAAAGCAACTGGGAAGAAACGTAACACTGAGTCCTGGGATAGCAGCAAAGAAGTGACTGGACTTAAATACTTCGGTGTGGTTGGAATCCAATCGTAAATAAAATGCAAGATTAATTTTCAGAATCAGAGTGACTAGTTCTTGGAGGTTTTCACTGCTTTCTATTTATACCTCTGCTTTATACCTCTGAACAAGCAGTTCTACAAGCCTGAGCCCCGAACGCGGCTGCTCACAGCGCAACCCGCGGCGGACAGGACAGGCAAGGCAGGGTCGGGCTGTCGGTGCACAAAAAACCGTCGGGTATATGCCTCAGAAGGGACGACTCGAGCGGCCCGCGGGGCCCGGCCACCCCCCGCGCTCGGAAGGCGGATTCCCCCGGCCCGCCCCCCGCCTGGCGGACGGGGCCGGGCCCCCGCCGGCTCCCCCGGGCGGCCGAGGGCGCGGGGCCGCACTCACCCGGCTCGTACTTGAGGTAGAGGACGGAGACGATGAAGTAAGCCGTGTCGAAGAGCGGGAAAACGGGCAGGGCGGCGAAGGCGGCCGCCAGCTCCCCGAGCTGCAGGGCCCCCGCCAGCTCCATGGCGCCGCGGCCGCGGCCAGCACCGCCCGCTCGCCGCCGCTCGCCGCGGCCCCGGCCCGCCCCCGGGCCCGCCTCCGGAGGGACGTCCCGGGGCGCGGCCTCGCCTCGAACGGGTGCAGCCCAGGCCCGCGGGACGGCGGCCGCCGCCGAGCCCGGCCCCGGGGAGCGCAGGCGCCGCGGGCAGCGCCCGCCCTTTCCGCTTCCGCCGCCGGAGCCGCCGCCATGATCGGGGACCTGCTGCTCTGCGGGTAGCGGGGCCGGGGCCGGGGGGGCGGCGGCGGCCCGGTTGGGCCCGGCCGTGCCTGACGCGCTCTCTCTGTCTGTCCCTTAGGACGCTGCTGATGAACGCCGGGGCCGTGCTCAACTTCAGGCTGTGAGCGAGCGGGCGGGCAGGGAGGGAGGGAGGCGCCGGTTTGGGGAGGGGGGGGCTCACCCCGCCTGACACGGGCCCCCCTCGCTGTCCCGCAGGAGGAAGAGAGACACGGAGGGCTTCGGCGAGGAGTCGAGGGAACCCACGACCGGTAACGGAGGGGAGCCGGGAGCCGCGGAGCGGGGCCTGAGCCCTCGCCCCTGGGCTGCCTCGGGGTTGTCTGAATGAATGTCCCCAGGACCGGGCGTTTTCTGACGGAAAGTCCTAGTCGAGGCATTTTCAAGGCGCCAGAGTACAAGTTTAACCCCATTTTGTTTGGATGCGAATTACTCTGTGGCTGGAACTTAGTTTACTAAATTGCAACCTCAAATTTTTACCTCCGTGATGTTTACACACAGGCTGGACAAACCAATTACCATCCAATATTGGTGATTTGAGAAGAAATACAAAAATGCGTATTTCGTTCTGCGTTTTTGAACGTAGGTGCCTGTGCTACAGAGGTAACGCTCTGCTCGTAACTGGATTTCCATTTCGCTGTGTATGCACGGGCATTGCTCCTCTGCATCTGCTTGTTAAAAGCCCCAGGAAGACTGGAAACTACAACAGAGGGCTGCCCTTCCCTTTTTAATAGTGTGACCCCTTTTAATCTTTGTTTATTTTGCCACATGCCCTTAGAGGGATGCCGTGAACGTAGTATGGATTGTTTACCTAAAGCTTCAGCTTTTGGGTTTTTGCTCTGTCGCCATTTTGAGTTTTTTCTGTCACTTACGTTTTTAAGGCACTGGTGAAAACGTGACTTGTCAGGACATCAGGTATTTTTCACATCAAGGGCTTCTTCTCTTGATCTTTAGGTGACAATATCAGAGAGTTCTTGCTGAGTCTCAGATACTTTCGAATCTTCATTGCCTTGTGGAATGTCTTCATGATGTTCTGCATGATTGTGTAAGTAATGCCATACAGCATCTTGTCATTTGTTTATAGGAAGCTGTATATGTTGGGATTTTTCTTGCACATATATTGCTTTTTGGATCTCTTTTCTTTCCTGCTCTACTGTTTCATAATTCCTTTTCATTTCACTTCAGTCTTCAAAGAGACATTGGTTGACCTCACAGTTTTTTTGTAATATGGGCAACTGTAACACACAAAAACCTTCTCTGCTAGCGTGTGAGTCATTTAGCCTTAAATACAGTGTTCCTTGTCGGCTGCTTAGATAAAACATCGCATTTCAGTTTAACTTTGGGGACGTTTATCATTTTCGGGGAGGGAAAAACCCCCACCAAGTAATAGAATGGAATCAGCCTTGAGAACAGTCTCTGGAAACAACAGGCTTTAGTTCTGACAGGCAGGCTCACTCACGGGCTGCCTTCCCCTCACTCAGAGCTCTGTGGTCCCCGAAACCACTGGCCAGATGTGCCCTGGTGCTGTGAGTTGGAAGGGCATTGGTGTGACTGTTCACAGTTGTACATATTTCTCATCTGCTGTTTTTTTTTTTTCCTGTTGCGTCCACTAGGTTATTTGGATCTTGAAAGTCATCCACAGATACGCCTGTTAACTTGGAAGAGACTTTTGGCTGGAAACAACTTTTCTGTAGAGTAAAAGATTATAATGCTTTCAAAACACAGCCCTGGGATTGTGGCCTGTTCTTCGGTACAAACCCCTAACACGCTCCTGGGATGAGACATGTTCATCCTCTTCAGCCAGTCGTGTAATAATACGGTGCATGCTGGGGGAATTGAGCCTTTAGGCCGCCGAGCTAAAAATCTTCAAAGTAAAATTATTTCAACTTTACTGAAATAAAGAGAACTTTAAATTGTTTTGCTAGGCTTAGAGAGCGGTGCCCGGTAGGCAGGGTAGAACCGGGGCATGACTGAAGACCACGGTCTTAAATCTCTGTGTTGTCAGTCACTCCCAGCTCTGGATGTGTCTGCTAGTGTCACCGTGGCGTAGGGTACTTGGAAGTTGCACTTGATTCTCATTTTTATAAAGTTGAGCAAAGTATTGGTGTAACTTCATTATTCCATTTAGTTTTGTTGCAGAAATAGGATTTAAAAAAATGGGATTCTCACCTTCTCACTGTTTTTCCAACAAAATGCTTCCTAAATTAAAATTTCAAAGATAAGGGTGGGGTTTTTTTTCTAAGCAGTATATAAGGGATTTTGAATAGCAAAAATAACTATAAGCCAATACTAAGGCATAGTTTTGAAATAATCCTGGATTTGGTTCAATAAAGTTGTTCTATTTAAGGGTAAAATGTCTATTTGATGCTGTGTTTATTCTCTTGCAAGAAAAATAAATTCCGTATTGGTGTGTTTTTTGAGAAATTTTCCTAAGTCTTGTGTCTAGTTGCTTGTGTTATTTTTATTTACGTTGAGTTAGCCTCTTTGACCAGCAACCATGCCCCCAGCATCACCAAGATAATTTAAGAGGGAGTGCAGTGCTGGGAGTCTTTTAAATCAAACCAAACTATTGGTGGAACTTCCTTGGCCTCGATTTCTTTAACTGTCTGACCGTTGAGAAGGAGAGAGAGGTCTCCTTTAAATGAATCTGAAGCCCAGGTTTTAGCAAGTACCTTGAATTTTATTTGGATGCAGTCGGGTAGTCAGACACACGTTGGGCACTAACATCATTTTACTCAAGTCACCCTCTTTTGCATACACTGAAGTTTTCATGTTAATGAAACATGAAAGGGGAAGGGTAGTTCTGTTCTTCTGGGGATGGACAGCTTGAAGGAAGATGCCTCGCTGTCCTGAACGTAGAAAAATGTATAAAAGAAAGGATCCTTCAGGTGTGGTTTGCACTGTCCAAAGACTTACAATCCTAGGTTTAAATTTAAACATATTCCTAGTCTTTAATATCTGTATTTTATATTTTTACCTTTTTCTAATTCTTTTGAATGAGAAAAAAAAAAAGCAGCAGGCTGCCTTGTCATGGCATCTGAACAAAATCCAGCGCTTTATAGAGTTCTTGGAGAACATTTTCTCCCTAATCTTCATTAAAGCAAGTCTTGCCCTGCAATGTAAAGGGGAGGGGGGGAAGGGGCCGTCACCATCTGGGCACAACTCCCTGGACTCGGCGCTTGGGCTCTGCTTTGGACTCGGGGAGAGGGTGGGGGTTTAATTGTTACTCGGAAAAATAGTTGATCCTGTGCAGAAGTGCCAGTCTGCCTTCTGAGGAACGCTCTGCATACAGGAATGAGGATGATCAAGCTCTGCTGGTAAAGGAATACGGACAATTTTATCACTCTAAATAGATTATGTGGCTCGACAGCGTGCTGTTGCCTCAAGATTTCACTTGTTCAAAAGAATAAAAGTTGTCATTCAGCTTTTAAGTAGGTGCTTTAAAATTACCCCTTAGTTTTGAGCTGCTTTTAAAGGCTCTGGAAAGTTTAAATGTTGGGCTGATCACTTACCCAGTGTGGTGCAGGATGCCTTTCACTTAATTGTACGGCTGCTTTTGTACCAAATCCGTTTGTGTATTAGGAGCTTCTGAAAACCTGACTTGCCTTTTACTTGTGCTTTCTTCTGAATCAAGGAGACAGTAGAAACAGGAAGGGAAATAACGTCTGTAGAAAGAACTATTTGTTGCGGTTTTGTAAGGTTAATTCTTCCCAGGCAACGGCTGGAAATCTGTAATTGTTTTCGTCACCCGTTATGGTGAAAATAATGAAAAAACCAAAGTTCTGCCGCTTGGCAAAAAATGTTTTTTTCTACAATACACTGGACTTTTCCCAACTTAAAGGGCCGCGTTACCTTCCTGCGAGCCTGAAACGAGGCATCGGGGCTGTGGGAGCCGAGGAGCGCTGCTTTGCCGCCGATATTTGCCCCCTCAAACCCTCTCTCGCTCCCGGCCGGGGCCGGCCCGCAGCCGCCGAGCTCCTCTCCCTCTCCGCCAAGCCCCGCCATTCCCCGCCGCTCCCCTCGGCCGCCCCGCGCAGGCGCGCTCCCCCCGCCCCTCCCCGCCTCCGCCGCGCGCGCTGCGCAGGCGCCGTCCGGGCCCGCCGGGGCGTGCGTCGGGGCGTCAGGGGCGCGTCGGCCGCTCCGGCGTCGGGCGTTCCCAGGGTGCCCTGCGCGGGGCTGGCTCCTGCCCACAGTTGAGTTTGGCCCCGAGCGGAACAGTCGGGCCCGGCCCGCTCGCGCCGCCGCGGTCCCCCCCGCGCCCCGCTCCGAGCGCCGCTGCCCCCGCCTCGCGGGGAGCGAACATGCGACTCCGGCTCCCCGAGGAGGCCGCCGCCGGCGAGTGAGGAACCGCCGCCCCGGCCCGGCCTGGCCCCGCCGCCCGCCCGCCCCGGCCGCAGCCGCCCCGCTTCGCCCAGGCAATGACAGCGGCTCCGGCCCCCTCCCCGCAGCAGATCAGGGACCGGCTGCTGCAGGCCATCGACCCGCAGAGCAACGTGAGTACGGCCCGACGGGCCCCGCCGCTCCCGTGCCGGCAGCGCGGGGACGCCGGCCGTGAGCCGCCGCCGCGCGCGCCCCCCCCCCCCCCCGCTTCCTCCTCCACCTTACCCCCCCCCCCCCGCTCCCCGGTAGGCAGCTGCCCGCCGCTCCCGCCGCGCCGTGCCCCCGCCGCTGTCCGAGGGGAGCGCCGGGGCCGCGCGTCCGCCGCCGCCTCCCCTCCCGCCGGGACCGCGGCAGCGGCCGGGCTCCTCCCCGGGCACCGGAAGCCTCCGCTGCGGGCGGTAGCGGGGAAGCTCCCCAGCGCTCTGCCCGCCTGGGGTCCCGCTGCCAGCGGCGCTTCGCCGCCCGCTTCCCCCGAGCCGGGACCGCGGGGCCGCCCCGGCAGTGGCACCGGCGGCCTCTCCCCTCCTCGCGGGGGGCCGCGTCCGTCCGCCGCCGCACCGCCTCCCGCCGCCGCACGGCACCCCCCGGGGCCCGGCCGGCGCTGCCCGGCCATGCGGCGTGCGGCCCGGCGGCCTCCCGACGCCAGGCCGCGGCTCGGGTGCGGCCTGCAGGGGGCTCTGGGCCGGGCTCTGCCGCGGCTCGCCGGGACCTTCCGGGGCGCCCACCTGTTCCTCGGTCCCTGCGGCCCCCGCCAGGCGGGGTCCTGGGGTACCCCGGGCTCCGGGGACGCCGGGAGGGCTTCGACGGGGACTTCGGGGCTCTGGAGCTGCTCCAGCACCGAGCAGCCTCCGTCTTCGGTGTTATCCCTTACTGCAGCGCGCTAATGAGCTTATCGGCTCCTCCTGGGATGGAGTGTAAGCACAGAACTCGGCGTGTATTTTACCTGTAAGTGGCCTGAACGTTGAAGTGGCGCTTGTCCAACGTATCATTTACTCCTTTTAAGGGTTTTTTTTGGCACGTTAAAACAGTCCTTAAAACAGCCCTCTGCTTAGGGGTTTATGGCTGTGAGCTGACTGCAGAGCCTGCAATCTGTCAGATTTTGGAATCTTAGGTCAACAGTCTCCCCAACAGGACGCAAAGGTGGGTTTGTTTTGGCCATCTGCAGTTTGTGGGGGCAGCTACGGGCTCATCGGGCTGAACTGAACGCGTGTGTGTTATTCCAGAAGGCTGGCTATGTGGAATGGTACTTTGGTTCTATTAAAGTCATGCCTACTTCTGTCTGAACAAGTGGGTTTTTTATAATAGATTGAAGTCTTAAAGTAGCTAATAAAGTTGTTGTCATTTGGAAACCACCTGAAGTGGCCTGCACGTGACATGAAAACTGAAGAAAAATCACCCTGACCTTGTAGCTGCTTTAGTAGTCTCCTGTGATGTGCATTGGTCATGAGCTGCAATATTACATGTTCGAGTAACAGTAATGAATTATAATGGTGATTGTGGGTTTTTAAATGTCAAAGTTGTTTGAGTTTGCAGTACTTTAACGTGGATCTTGCTGAAATGTCAGTTAGTACACTTCATGAATTTTGTTTGCTCTTGAGTTCTCTTTTTTGTGGCTGTAAATTTTTCACTTTATGTTAGACCAAGCGCCAACCTTAGTTTAATAAATTTCTAACAGATCTATAGTTTCTTTTAACTTCAAAACTGTCAGCAGCAATGATTACGCTAATTCTGGTGTTACTTTCTAAAACACTGTTGCTGTGCGGAAATAAGATGCCAGGAAATACTATTTTGTGATGGATACTTTTCTCCATATGTTAATGTTACATTATGCTGCGAATGTGCTCGCAGTTTGGTTCTGATGAGGGGGGACCAGAAATAACCAGGCAGCTGTCTGCAAGGGGGAGTTAGAGCATCAGCCAGGAGCTCTGCTGGGCTTCCAGCAGGTCAGTAGCCCCATAAGTTTAGGAGTGATGTATGTTAAATTATAATTCGACATACTTGATACTTATCCAGGGCAATAATTGGTGGCAGAAAAATCAGCCCATTGTTTAGAAATGCCTGTAGGCAGGGGGCTGTCTTCCATTTTAACCTTTTCTTCGAAGGAGAGCAGAGGTGGTGTAGTTGAGATTCATTGTGCAGGCTTAGATCTCAGACTTTTTTCTCCAAAGCACGTAGGATACGTGGTAATCAGTAAAACTACCTGTCATGCCACTTCCAGGCAGGGAAAGAACATCTTAAATTTTTGAACATGATTAAAAGCAGATTCTGAATTTAATCACGCTTGGGCACCAGAGTAAAAGTATAAGAAAGTGTTTTGATGTTTTCCCACAGGAGGAAGTCACTGCAGCTACGAGCTGCTGCACTTGCGGGTACTCACAGAAAACTCTGGCTACTTTCTTCTGGCTTTTAGAATCTTCTCCTTAAAGAAGTGGTTGCATTCAAGCTTACGGTATTCATTATTGTGATTGACTTCCTTATTTACTGAGAAAGTCAAGCTTTGAGGCCTGGATTTCATTCAGGCTTTTCAATGTAATTGTTGGTGTGTGTACGTGCGTGTTTCTGGAGAGGGGAGAAGGTGAAAACTGCAGGAATATTGCCAGGTGTGCAAAAACCAGCCCAGTTTTGTGAGGTTGAAGAGGAGAATATGGTTCTTCATAGTGCTTTACTGTAGGGAGCTGTAAATTTAAGCTTGACTGATATGTTCTCTAGTAGAAGCTGTTTCTCCATTGTGGATGTTCATTCCAGTGTAGCTGTGAAGGCCTTTGTGGTATATACAGATCTTGGTTAACTGCGAGGTCCCACCTTAAGTTAAAAAAAATTAGAGATAAGTTTCCCTACCTTTGTTGAATTGAACTGGTCAAAATAACCTTTTCCCCAAGCTTTCAGAACCTGCTTGCTTTGAGAAATCATCTTCTGTGCTGATTGTTCATCTTGGTTCAAACTGCTACCTAAAGCTGTGCTGACTCAGGAGCGGTGTTTTAATGGTACACATGCATTTAGCACTTGAGACCTCTTCTAGTAATTGCTGCAGAATATATTTATAACTTAATTTCACACACTTGGTTCAGAATTTACATGGGTAACCTCTATTTCAAAGGAGACCTATAAGAAATAGGCTATTTAAAAAAAATTACATCATCTTGGAAGCCACCCGGGATGTCTGGTGTTATGTATTCAGTTATTCAGCCTATTCCCCTGAAAAAAAAACATATGGGCAAACTACTTATGTTACATGACTTAAACACTAAGTATCAACATCAATTTCCTTCCAAAGCTTGGGCGTTAGCAGAGAGCACCAAGCCTCACATCAGAGGAAAGGGTGAGCTTAGTGGTATCGACCACAGAGATGGGGGATAGGATTTTCGTGCTGGAAAATCCTTCTCCTGGAAGAACTGTGTAGAAGCAGTAGCTGAAGAAGAGTCTCCAAAACCTTGTTCTGGCAGTTGCATGAGATCTTACAGGGGAGATACTTGGTTCTGGTAGAAGCAACGCTTTTCCCGTCGGGCTTGGTGTGCTGAGAAACCACCTCTTCCACCAAGCAGAACACCTTTGCCTTGTTAAATCGTGCTCTGTGCTCTTCAGGGAATTTATTACCTGATGTCAGGAATAATGAGATCTGTTAGTTTTTGCTCTGTGGGGAAGCCTGTCATTTCCAACTGGCTGTTAGAACTGTGCTTGCAATTAAATGGTTCCTCATCATGAATATGTAGCGATCTTTTCCTGATTTTAAATATTAGACAATAATTTAATTATTTGCCATTAATACCTTTCTGCGATGCAAATGAAGTTTTGGTTTGAGTAACAACCCATTATATGCTCACTGTGTGGCTGGAGCTGATTGTAAATCAGGCTACTCTTCACTCGGTATCTCAGCCGGCCTTGCTGCTCAGACCTTCAGGAGAGGTCCATGATCTGAATTATTAATAATAAATCGGTCTGTGTGTTGTACTCTGTTAAGTAGTGCATTGGCCTGGGGTGATCTTCCAGTTAACACGAGTTGCATAGTTAAAGATGCTTCTATGGCTGTTTTCTGTATTGATTCCTTTACCAACGTCCTAGAAACAGAAGCTTTCCTCAGTGATGCATATGCTTTCTGGAATAGAGTTTAAAAAGGAGGGGAGAAGGGGCAAGACACTGCTGTAATAATATCAATATAGAGGGTGGAGGAAGGTGGTGGTTTGCTTTGGGAGGGTCCTGGTGATTCCTTTGGATGCAGGCAAGTATGACATGTGGGAGAAAGTAGACTAGGCATGGCTTTTGCTTCATCCTTTTCTGTGAAGCCTTAATAAGCTTATCAGTTCTGAGGAAGCTGCAGTGTGCAAAGACCTGTTGTACCTCTCGCTGGTTCTGCTTATTTCCTTATTGTAGCCCATGTTGTTTCAGGTAGGATTGCATTTTGTGCATCAGGGCAGGGGTTGGGTTTCAGGTCTGTGGTGAAACATGCGGGTGGCTGTGGCATTTCCTAATGTGGAGGGTCTGAAGTGTTGTTATCATGTTCCAGATAAAGATTGGGGCCTGATGTAGTAAGTTCTGTTGTATTAAATTTCTTAATTTTAAATAACCTTAAATGAGGATGACTGCTTATTTTGGAGTTCTGCCTTGTTAACACCTGGATACACTTGAATTCACCTGTTTGAGGGTGGTGGTATAGTTGGTTTCTTGGCCTTTCTTTGCAGTTTTCCTCTCCATCTCTTTCAAAATAGTTTTGGGTTTGGTTTTTTTTTGCTTGGTGGAAGTTTATTTCAGCAGTGCCTGTGATGCTTACACAGATGTAGATACTGTATTTAACTAGGCCAAGTTAGCACTTATCTGGTTAGTTGCCTGGATAGTCCTGTTCCATTTGTTACTGATGGTAATACAGCCGGTTATTTTTTGAGAGGCTTTTTGAGGACGTTAAAAACTCTTTGCTTGCACGGTACCCCTTGCACTAGTGAGACCATTACAAAGTTTGAGGCTGCTGAGACAAAATCGGAGTAAACAAAAGTAGCAGGGAGTTTGGGTTGAGGGGTCAAAGCAAGGGGAATGCCAAATTGCCTTTCTGTTGTTAATTCCTTGAAACTCCGGAGGTTGCAGTGATGATGGCAGTAGTCATTTGCTCTTAAGCTGTAATTTGAGTGTTTGTTTCGGTAGCAGTGACAATTTAAATAACACCCACTTCTTATTCCTGCTACACACACCCATTTTAGGTGTGCTGGTGCAAGTATTTGCAGGATCATGTGCTGAACTGAACTGGGGAATTGATCAAGGTTTAAAAAAGACAATACTTCCCCCCCCCCCCCCCCTCCCCGGGTAGTTTTTGATGTAGCTCGGTTACCTGATAAATCTTATAGTGCATCACAAATAGTACTGGCACAGAGGTGGCAGCAGAATTGGGCATTAAAGTGTTTAAGTATGGAAGCTGACAAGTAGAGTGCTCTTTGCTTCCTCCTGTTTCCCTGCTGCCTTAGCAGGCTGGCTCAGGACCTTGTAGGAAAAGAGGTAAGTGCTACCTCCAAAAGTCAACTGCACTGCTCTGTGTGTTTTGAGATGAGGGTGGGTGCCTTATGGTCAGGTTTAACTTGTAGAGGCTTTATTGTCGCTGTCACCTGTGGGTGGTTCACAGATGTCTGGAGTCATCCCCTGTGTTGGTTGCAGTGCAGTAATGCCAGGGCTCGGCGTGAGTTCCTGGGATAAATGCTGGGAAATTTCTTTATGGCCAGCCAGAAGGATGCTCCTGAGTGGTAACTGATGAGTGAGCTTTGAAACTCAAGAGTAAACCATCTAACACTAAAGGCTGTATGGCTAATGCTCCAGATAATCAAAAAATGAATTGACGTGGATTAAACTCGCCTGTTACCCCGGCTGAAACTGCCAATGGAGCCGCAGCACCATTCCCCAGGCTGCTGAGGAGCTCACCTGGCCAAACCCGACCTGGAAGGGGCTCACCTGGGGCTGCTCTCCCTGCCCTGGCTCGGTGTGGGCTCACGGAGGTGGCTCCAGGCAGGAGCTGGGGGAGTGTGTGGCGAGGAGGGGTGACAGTGGGGTCGTGGCAGCCCCAAGCAATAGAAGCTCAAGCTCCTGGAGGGGCAGCACCCTCCAGCCAGACACCCCTCAGTTTATCAGGCTGTTTTCGTTAAAGGGAATCAGGCTTTTTAAATCCATAGGATAAAACTTTGCTGCAAGTATACCTGTCTGCACATGCTGTAGCACGGACCCTTGGTGAGAAGAGAAAGCTTTGATTGCTCAGAAGCTGGAGGTAGAAAGTGCTGGGAGGGGAAAAAAACTAATCGAGTTCATTTTTCTTGATGTAACCAGCAGCTTACTGAATGGAACAACCATTTTTTTGTAGGTAGAATAAACATCAGGAATAATCTCTGACAGTCATCAAGAACCACTGTGTGGAAAAGACAGCGGATGTGTGAGATGTTCATCCTTCCAGGAGAGATGGGCTAAAACACTTCCCAGACGGCAAAGAACCTGAGGCTGCCGTTTCCCAAGCTGCTCTGACTTGGGGCAGCTGGGTTCCTGCTGGTGCAGGCATTAAGCCATTTCTTAAGCCATTTTGGTGCTCGTTGGCACACAGTTAACCCAAGAAAGCAGTGAGCTGAGCATGGAGCTGGAGCTGGGGTGGGCATGGGGTGCAGCTGGGTGGGCTCCTGCTGCCCAGACACTGCACGGTGGGAGGGAAGATATTTGCTGCCAAAAGCTCCCAAGTGGGGAGGGACACAGTCTGTGTCTTAGAAAATATGAACACCTTTGGCTTAGCCCATGTTTCAGAAGTCTGGACGGAGGATAGAAACTCCAATTTCTCATTTGTTAGGGTTTTGTACAGTAAGTTGAGGGTGAGCCCAGTTTAGGACTAAGGTGCAGGTCGTTGCGTTTCTTCAGGGTTTTGGTATGGCCGTGTGACACAACAGCGCTGTGTTCTGGCACCTTTGGCTCCTGATCAAAGTAGTTTCAGGGCAGCTGAAGCTTTTTCTCCCAGTATCCCGTGAGGGGAGATCCTTTTCCAGTTTCTCCAAGGAGCTGCTGCAGTTGACAAGTAGAGTTTTCCTTTTTCATGAACCACAGAAGCTTCAGGACAGGGAAAGAAGGAATCGATTCTGCCTGCTATGGAAAATTGATGTTAATTAAGAAGCACTTCTTTTAAGGCATAGTTACTCCAATATATTAGATTTGGAGTTCAAATTAATGTCAGTATAGTTTTTATTTAAAAAAGCATGTCTGTTTTGGCTGATAACACTTTACTACTATCTCCTCTCACCCATTTTGTGCTTGGTGATAACTTCAAATAAACTCTCTTTGTGGTATGTATAACACATGGTATGATGTGGCCCCACTTGGTCCGTAAAGAAACATTTAAGGTAAAGGTAAGTATGTCACATTTGGTTTAATGCATGTAGGTTTGTTTATTCAGTATTCTAACAGCTAAATTATTCTTTCTGCAGGTAATTCATGCTTTCAGTGTTTGGAACAATATTTAAGTGGCAACAAATTGCTTCAATTTGAGGTGCAATCTGCTAAACTTCACAGCGTGTCAGTGTTTTCTGGGGCACGGCTTTCATGGGGCAGCGGTGCATGCTTAAGTGTGATTGTTAATATCAAAGTATACAATTTTCAGCATGTCCAAACAGTCGGTGGTAGAAATTTCCATTGGGGAATCACTGGAAGTAAAACGTAATTAGTTCTGTTTTACTGAACAAAGTGGTTTTCTAACAGAGCGGTTGGGGAGGAGAGGAATCCTACGTCCAAGGCTGTAGTATTCAGCAGCATACTCAACTGGGTGTATTTTGAAACTTTGTGCTGTGAAGATGACTGTGCAGAGGTGGAAGTCTCGTCTAAGAGTGACAGCCAGCACTTTTGTGGAGCTGCTTTCTCACGTACTGTTTTCATGCAGAATCCTCTTGCAGAGTATCATGATTATACTGCAGGTCTAACTTGATTTTATTTTTTTTTTTGTTAAGGAGTGTAGAACTTCTGAAGGCAGAGGAGCATGGGTTTTCTCAAGGTGGTGTTGCACATTCATAAATAGTCTTCAGTTCACAAACTTCCAGCTGAGTTTCTCTAACTCGAGCTGTCACTCAAGCAGAGCTCTTTGAACTGGGTAACGTGGTCAGTATGTAACACTCCGTGTGCTGTGTAAATTATTGGTACAGGAAGAAACATGGAATTTTTGTGTCTGTGTGTAAGTTATCATCCTGAAAGTTCCAGAAAAAAATTATACCTCAATATTACAGTTTATCCTTGGAGAAACTACAGTTGATTTTTGGATAGAGCTGAGCACAGTGAGGTGGAAGAGAAGATGCAAGTGGTGGTATTTCAAATGTATTTGCAAAGATGGGATGCCTGCAGCTTTTGTACATATGGGGCAAGCATGCTGGTTAAGGGTCTGACTGCATCATCAAATCTCTGTTGTCGTGTGTAAGAGTTTCAGTAAAACGTGGGTTTTTGACTTGGTGTAGTATTTTCTTCACTGGACTTTTTAAGGTAGGCTGCCAAGGGGCTTAAGCATCAGTGGGGCTTTCTTAAACGGAAAAGATTTTTGCCACTAGGTTAGAAATAACTAGCACCGGGTTGCAGCTTCTTGAGTGTTTTCTGTGTTTAAATATAAATAAAATGCTGATGGGGTACTGGGTTCTTTTGTCCTGTCATGATCACACTGCAATTAGCTCTGGAGTGGAGCTAGTCTTAAAGTAGCCCTCCAGTTTGTAAGCCCTGAGTTGAAAGGTGGTGTGCCTACCTTCCTCTGGGGGGAAGATTATTTTTTTTTCAGCCAAAGGTAGAAAACTAATTTCGTTTTCAAGTAGCTGCTAATGATTGTGCCACCGAATGGAATGGCCGAGTATTGCTTTCCCCATCTTCTCCTGAGGACCTGCAAAGTCTTTAGAAATGGGTGTCTGGCAGCAGCATTTTATCTAAAATTCGGTGAGCAATAATTCTAGAAGGGTGAATTGATTTCTTTTTTTTTTTTTTTTTTGCTTATCCATAAAACTTCTCTGTGGTATGTGCCGACAAATTCTGTAATTGCTGTTGAAAGAATATGGTGACTTCTCTCCAAACTTGCTATTTAAAACTGTCCCAATTTTTAAGACTATATTTTTCTCAAGTTTTGTGAACAAATATGCCATGCTTAAATTCTTATGAGCAGTCATGCAAGCATATTGTGCTTCAGTGTGATGAATTACAAATTCCACAACTCAGTGTATTCAGGAGGCTCTTACCTTAGTCACTTTTAAGGAATCAGCTGAGAAGCTTCCCAAAATTTGGAAAAAAGTTGTCCTGCTGTATTTAAAAGTACACCAATATGGTGATAGGTGTCTTAAAAAATAAAGAAAAGAGTGTAAAATTTATATTGTGGTGACATTAGCAGGGCTTTTCTGTATTACATTCAGATATAAACTGCTCCGTGTCAACAGCTCTGGGTAGACATTCCATGTGATGGGTAACATGATATTTTAAAATTTTAGAGCTCTTGACCCTTTGAAGCAATACTCATCGAGTCTTTAAATATGTGTTGCATAATTTTCAATCTCCACTAGTTCTCTGGAGTGCATGAAGATCAAGTAGGTGATTGCACAACGATTCAGTCCAGGTGATGCCTGTAAGGGTCATTCTCATAATCTGGTTTGGTGTCTTGATTTTGCTCTTATCGTAGGACAGGTGGATACTAATGGTGGGTGCAGGTGGAGTGGAGAGCTCTGAGCTGGGAGCAGCTGGTTCTGCTGGCACCCACCTCTTGTACATTAACTCTTGGCATTGGCTGTTCAGTTCTACCAGTAACCACAGGCTAAGTACAGACTTCTGTGTGAATGGGTGGGTATCTCCTTACCCTAGAAAACACCAAGATCATCATAAATCAGAAGGGGTGCATCTTAAGGCTGGATTTTCTGTGTATTCTGCCTGAATAACCAACAAACGCTGTGTCTTTCTTGTTGAAGTCAGAGCAGTTGTTCCTATGACTTTCATTATACAGCGACCTCATTTCATCGCTCTAAATTTTTAAGCAGTAATTTTTGGACTTTAGTTGATGGTTTGTAACAAATAATAACTACCAAGATTCATTTGGTTGAAGTTTCTGTACAGGTGGAAGAGGAGGAGAAACTGTTATCATGTATACAACAAAACGGTATCGTGGTTAGATGCCCTTAGGGCCAAGTTAGTGATTGGGTTTTTAGGGCTTGTGTGTCAGTGATGTGTTCTATGGGTGTTATTTATTGTGCTGAAACAATCTGTAGTGATTGCTGCACCCAGAGGGTGACATATTGCATTATTTTGTATTCTTTGGTTGTGCAGCTCAACAGTTGACAAGTCTTGTTCTGTAAGACATGCAATGTTGTTCCACTAAATGTTAAACACATTTGTAGCTGGCCATGTGATCCATAGTATTTATACCAGAAGGCAATGGATGTGTAGGGCTGAGTCAAACCTAATAATTTCCATGGTTATTCTTGTTTTATTATGCTTTGTTTGGGCAGGACAGTGCTGTTAGGGAAATGTGCTGAGGTGCTTGGGACGTGGAGGGGTGAGGGTGAGGTGCTTGGGACGTGGAGGGGTGTAGAGGGGTGAGGGTGAGGTGCTTGACATGGTGATACGAAGTGACTACAAGGCCTGAGTGGTGATGAGCTGCCTGGGAAGGCTGGGACAGCCTTGGGCATTTCTGGGGGCAGGCACTTGGGATCCTGAGCCTGCCCTGTGTGGTTGGGCAGCACGGGCCAGAGGGGCAGTGAATTTTTAAGTGTTGCATTTTGTAAGCCCTTTATAAAACTGCTTCATATAATTATGAATTTATTTGAGAGGACAGAATTTAGAATTACTATTTTGAGTCTAGTTGGGACTAGATAAATGGGTGTTTCAATGTATTTCTGCTGTTGGGTATCTGTTCCCGGGTGTGAATCACAAGGGTGTGTGGCTGGAAGGGACTTGGTGAAGCTACGTGGTCCATCACCTTCACTGAAGTAGCATCACCTTTATAAAAAAACCTCCTTCCAGACTTATCTAATCTGTTCTTAAACCTCTGCAGTGGCTATGGAAGCTCTTTGGGGGCTTATTTGAGTGTATTAGTAGCTCTCTGGTTATTCTTAATATGTAATCAGTATTTGTCTTGTTGCAAATGAGGGCAGTGAGCTTGAAAACAGTTGATGGCCATTTTCTTTATTATGACTAATGATGCATAGAGAGCTTATGTCAAGCTTCTTGTGTCTCCTCCCTATTTTTTTCCAATACTGTGTGAATGAGTACTTAAACTTTTTTTTCCCCTATTAACCATGTTTTCAAAACCTCTTATCACTGCTCTCCGCTGAACTCCTCTTTGTATACGTTCTTCTTGAACTGTGGTGCCTTGAGATGAACATGTAATTCCATCTGAGTTTGATTCCTAAACCATTCCTTATCAGTTTGGTGTTGAGTGAAAAACAAGACTAAAATTATCTTGCTTGCAGTATGCTGCGGTAGATCCATTGAGATTGCTCTGCCCTGCTGTGACAATGCCTGCCTGGCTTTGTGGTCCCTGCTACCTGCTCCTCACTCTGTTCCTTTATCTTGAATTTGTGGCCACACATGTCTTTCCAGTTTAGTAGTATTTCGTGTAACTAACTCTCACTTCAACTGCTGGGCTTTTTAAATCAGGTTAATAAACTTGTTCCCCAAAAAGGTTTTGAACGTTCAACTTCGTGGTCTCGTGGTTTGTTTTGGTTTGGAGCGGGGTGGGGAAGAAGTGTTGGGGCATCATGTTGTAGTGAGTCTTTTATGTTTCATATCCATCTGAGGAGTAGGCACTACAGGTCCAATTTGTATGTTACTATACAAAATGTTTAGTGAATGTTGAAGTCGACAGACAGTTATTTCTCTCTGTAGTAACAAAAATGTCTTTCGATTATTGGCTAATAAATATGGAGAAAAGTGTTACAATGTTGACTATTTTCCTTAATTTTGCCTTAAAGACCTCTTCCTGTAGAGCAGAACCTTTCCTGGATGTGCCACTGTGAACTGGTTATGTTCTGGGCGTGCGTCTTGTCTCCATAATCTGTATTTTACTACCCCTTGTATCTTACCTTCTAAATGACTCCACTGATGGATACTCCCGTCGTTGGGTGGTTTCCCCAGCCTTGCCACAGCGTGGAGAGTTTTCCTGCTACATCAGGGGCCTCTGCCAGGGTTAGCTGTGTCCTTTGGAGTGGGCTGTGCAGAGAAGAGCTGGAGTGTTGATGGTACTTACCAACTGCTCTGCATTTGTGTCTCGAGGCTGTTTGTAACTGCTGGGGCAAGCTGTGTGTTCTGCTGGCAAACTCCTCTTAATCTCTTGGCTCTTCTAGTCTCTCTACACCTTACTTATGTGTGTACATACTGCTGAAAGGTAACGGAGGGCTAAACTGTTGTCCTGCTCAAGTTAAATATTTCAGGTCTGCTGATTTCTTCTTCGCAATGAGATATTTTGTTGGAATCTGACCTTACTCTTGTTTGATGGTCTTGGCTGTGTAAAATATATATGGGAAGGTATCTGAATGATGTTACTCTACCATTAAATAAAGCCTAAATACAAATAAAACTATGCAAATTGTTTTGACTCTTTAAATCAGGCCTGGAAATTTTCAATCCAGAGGTCAGGATAAGGGATTGCTGTGCCTGGACACTTTTTGGACTGTTCTTGGTAGTTAAGGAGCATTTCTTGTTGTTTTGCAACACAAATTTCTGATCAGTTTTCAAAGCACAGACTCCAAATTAATTTCTCTGTTATAGAAGATACTCTCAGTGGGTGACTTTCAACCCAAATCATTGATTCCTTCATGTTTAAAGATCTGCTTTGCTATTAGAAGACTCGCCTTCACCTTTAAGAATGTCTTGTGTACTGGTGAATATTTGAACACTGCTTAGCAAACTGACTTTCAAACATTTTTCGATAATAATGAACAAAGTAGTGCATGATCATCATTTTGGTATGTCATTTCTGTGAATAGGATCCCGTGTACCCTATCTTTAGACAACATCATGTCACATTGGGGGTAGGGGAAACTGTTAATAGATCAGTTGCAAGGGAACTGAACTAAATACCAGCAGGTTTTTAACCTGAATTCTAACTTTGTGTTTGGGCTGTATCTTTTTAAAAATTACAGTTTTACGGTTCATGATATGTATTGTTGGTGTCTGGTGTCTAATGCGTCCTATATGAAGTGCTTAAATAAACACTAAACTTCTGTATTTCCATTGCCATATTTAAATAAAGCCTACTATGAATAGCAACTTCTCTCTTCTTATTATTCCATGTTTCAGATTATTATGCAATGAAGTAACTTTTCTACAGATGCAGTGCTGGGGGCAAGACCTGACACTGATCAGAGACCCCCCCAGTCCAGGGTAAGAATTGGTGCTTAGGTGCAGGTGATGACTACACTGCTCTGGAGAAAATAAATGCGAGTGGATGACGTTGCTCGTGGTGCTGTTGCTGTAACTCCTGAATCAGTTCTGCCTTCCTGGCAATTTCAGCAAGATTGACCTTGAACCCAGGATTTTCCTGCATGTTACCCTGTACTACCTTAAGGATATACATTGCCCACAGATATATGACAGTTTTTATAACTACCCAATAAAATGCTGCTGTCCCTAGGAGCAGGGGGAAGAAGATAAAAAACGGTACAAATGCTCCTGTGAACTTATGTATAGACCATACTCTATTTCCTGTATTAATTGCCGACAGAAAACACCAAATTGGCAATAGAAATTTGGATTGTGTCTGTAGGAAAGTTAAAAAGATCTGTTTCATCTTCCACGGTGGGTCCACTTCTCTGCCTGCTTTTGTAAAATTGCTTTGGTACTACAGGTGGGAAAATGTTACAAAAGCACTTTCTTTGAAACTATCAAAATATTGAGTATCTGTAGCATATTCTGAGGAAGTAAGTTGAAGTCTGATGACAAATACATTCTCTCAGGGCTGGTGTCTTCTGATATATCTGTATAGTCCATTTCAAAAATGCCTCCAATGGAGTCAGATTATTATTACAACCTGTGATTTCAGGAGTTTTAAAAAAGTTTCAGTGATTAGGAACTCTAGACATACTAGGCCAAGTGTAAATACAGTTTAGAAACTTTTAAAGATACTAATGTGACCCATATGGATGATGATATTGTGTCCAAAGATGCCTTTTGGTGCTGGTACGTGACCTTTATGCAAGGGATAAAAAAAAGAGTCTTTCCAGCCAGAATCCAGTAGGGAGGAATCTGTATGAGCAGCTTTACTGCGAGGTTTGTTGTAATTGTGCACCTAGCTCAGGTTTCTGTGTTACAAGGAAAGAGCTGCTGCTCCTACTCCAGGCCTGTATAAACTAAATGTCTCAGCAGCAGCATCACTGCTAACTCCCATCTGGTTTGTCATGGATGCAGAGATCTTCAGAAACATCCCTGTGAAACATTAACACAGAAAAACCAACAAATTGCTTTATTCAAAGGACTGCAGTTGAAGGTTTCTGTAACATTTGTTTCTTAGGCGGCACTGGAGCGAGGGGCAGGTTGTCCTGTGCATCGAGGCAGTCCTGAGGAAGAAAGGTGTCGCATCGGTGCTCGTGTTTCATGTCTGGACTGGTCTGTAGATAAAAGAACAGAATCAAAGCCAAGCATTTGACTGTGCTAGTCCAGCATAAAATGCATCCCAGCAGGTTGATAGTACTGGCCCTTCCGCACCACCGGCACGTGGAAGTGGCGCTACCAGCTCACGTGCGGATCCTGAGCTTGCTGCTATTTTCAAATCTGCTGGGGAAGGAGATGGTAGAACTGGAGGTAGCAGGGAACAGCTGGATGTTAAACTTCCCGAGCCCAAACACAATTCTTTTAAACTGCTGTGTAACGCCCTGAAGTTTAGTTACTGAATTGTTCCTGATTTATAAAAGCTAAAATAGGATTAAGATGGCAGTTAAAAAACGGAAATTAAGCGACTTGATCTTTTCCAGAGCGTTCAGAAACCCATGCTTTTGTTTGAGGCTGCAGTAAAAACTTTTAGTGCTTAACTTGGAAGAGATCTCATATACCAGTAGTAAACTCCAGAGTATGGCTGAGTGACTTCAGGAGACTCGCATGGAATAAATAAGATTTGTTTTCTGTGACTGTCGTTAGGGTTGGCTGGAAAGGATTATCGTACATGACTCAAAGCAGATGTTCTCCAGTAAACTTTCGAGTGAATTAGTCTGTGTGCCAGTCAATCTTCACAACGCGGGAATAGCATGGGATAATTTGAAATGCCATATAAATTATTCTGGCCCGTTTTCTGCAAGCTCCTTAATGTGAGGCCCTGGGGTTGCTTTACAGAGCTCCTCGTTTTGGGGTGGTAGTAACAGGTTGCAGTGGAAGTAGACGAAGGCAAATAGAAACTAAAATGATGTGCAAGTTCCTGAGATGCTGACTTACGCAATTGTACTCTTAACGGTGTCTGAAGAGAGCAAAGCTGCCAAACTCCCTTGTCCCACTCAGCTTTATATTACTTTGTCTATCTGCTGTGTAGCCAATAATCATTTTTAATACCAGCTTCCATGAATAAATTTATCATTTCTGGTGCTGCTCAAAGTAGGATGATGTCCTGGTGGGTTTTGTAACTTCAGTCTCGTGTCAGCTATGGGACGACGTATTAATTTTATTAAGACAGTTTTATTAAGACAGTTTAAGGTGAAGCTACTGGTGTGTTATTGAAATAGGTGTCTTCACGTTGAATAGATGATACTTGAAGGTGTTTTGGGGAGGTCAGCTTTTCATCATAGTGTTTAACTATACTAAAAGAAATTTCATAGTCTCTATTTTGAAATAGGTGAATATAATTTTTATTCTAAGCTTCTCTTTATGGCAGTTTGGGTGAAGCATTCCAAAAAAACTACACAAAACTACCAGGGAAGGGTGGAGAAGTTGTTGAACCTGCCTGAACGTTTTATTTTTAATTTTTTTAAGAACCGTGCTTCCCTACAGGTCAAAAAGAAGGAAGAGATGAGGGGAGGTTCTTGCAGTTGATCTTGAGTGTGAGCCTTCGCGCTCCTTGCAGCCATGGCTTCGGTGTGACAGCGTGTTCTGAATTGGTTACAAATGTGTGAAGAATCTGAAATGGGTGGTTTGTGTTTTACCAGAAGCTGAGTGATCAGCAGAGACTCAGCGGTGTAGGACTGCTTTCGCTCTCTTCATTGGCACCATGTGTCCCTCGGAGGAGGGAGTGAAGTAACAGTCTCAGTGTAGACCTGGTCTCTGGAAGGGGATGGAGCTTTCGGGGGCATCCAGAGATGTGTATCTGGGCATACTGAACAAAGGCAACGCCATTACTGGAAATTCCCTGACCAGTTTCATCTTTCTGTAGGTGTGTATATACATGAGCGTATCACTTTCCTCATCTTGACCTTTTGATAGACTAATGCTCCTATTTTGCCATCGGTTTGTCATTTAGATAATGAATATTTGGGGATTACCAGTAACTGCAAAAATAATTGTACCGATTATTGGTGTGTGCAATACACAGAGCCTTTTTGCACCCTGGTAATTCATAGTCTGAAATACGTGTTGGGAAGCAGAGTATCATGTTTTGCAAGTCTAAAAATGTTTGTCTGGAAACTCCCAGAATTGAGAATTAGCCATTCCAAGTGCTCTGGTTCTAACAACTGAAAAACCCCTGGTGTTGTGTATTCCTTCAACTATGGTGTAAATCATCCTTCCTAGGGACTGAGGAAAGCGCAAGGGTCAAAACATGGAAGAAAGTCAGTGTAGTGAAGTCAAATAATAAGAACTAAAATGTGTCAGAATGTTCTACAGCTACTTAAAACCTTAAGTGGAGTTTTACCAGACCTGACCCGATGGTAGAGCTTGCTTTAAGTATCTGCAGAGGTGTAGATTCTGTGAAGAAAGAACCATTCATCTTTGGTCTGAAGTTGGTTTAACAACCTATAAGAGTTATCATCATTCAAAGCCTATAGAGATTTTTTTAAAAATAATTTTGATAAAAGTAAATCTAAAAATGAAGCAGAGTGCTTAATTGCTGACAGCTTTCTCCAAGTATCTCCAACATTAAGCAATCCCTGCTGTGATTGGAAAAAACATTGTCTATGCACAAGATTTTCTGAAAGGAGGAGACTTCTGCTCCTGATTCTCCTGATGTGTTTTAATAGACGGGTAGAATTGACTTGGAAAAGCTAATTCTTACAAACTTGCAGTCTTTTTAAAATGAGGAATCTTGCGGCGGAATGTGTGGCTGGGAGTGCAGCGCTGCCTGATTATGCTCCTGATAAGACTTTAGGATAATGTGAGATCCCTGCAGAGGTTCTTGCTGAGAGATTTTTCTCAGATGCAGTTCACGTCCAGTTGAGTCGCAAACGCAATTAAGTAATAAATGAGACTGATTCAAGTTTTCCTTTGCTTATCTTTTAAATCTTATCTACAGAGGTGAATTAGAAATTCCAGGTTTTGGTGCTTTTAACGTCAGGTGATGGAAATACAGATCTCTAGTCTGAGGTTTCTCCTAGAAATGATTAAAATCACACTTGTGCTTAGCATCTAAGATTGTGGCAGCTGCTGCTGTGCGGAGCTTACTCATGCGTGCAGGAATATTGCAGCGAAGCCCCTCAGAAAATCTGATACGTGCTTTGTTGTGTGATGTGGACTCCCACGGTTACACCTCACCGTCTTACGGATCGGGTCACACAGTTCTGGAATAACTGGTGGAGGTTTTAAGGAGGCTGTGGAGGAGCCGTGGCTGCGTCCCAGGCTCGGTCCATCCCATGGCCTGAGGACACCCACTGGGTGCAGCCTCTGCCCTCCCCGGGGCTTGGGCTGTGGTGTGCAGCTGCGGGAAGCATCGAGATTTTGAACAAAATTGTCGAACGGTGACTTGTGTCAATCTAAAGCGGTGCCTAAAGGAATAAATGCAAGATTTCTGATTTGACTCATTTTGCTCTTCTTGGTCCATTTGGCACTTTTGTTTCCATAGGCCGTAGGACAACTAACTAGTACCTTGGCTAGGTGTCTCAGGATTTTGCTAGTAAGTCGTGCTGGGTTTATTGCTAATGTTTCCTTTAGTTTTACATAAGAGCGTGTTTGTTACAGCTCCTGCAGTTTCCAACTAGGTCAGTAAAGTGTCCTTGTCCCTATTCTTTGAACAATCAGCTCCCTGAAGCCAGACAGTGTGATAGCAATTTTGTGATTAATGCTTCCAGCAATTATAAAGTGGAAGGTCTTAAATTACGTTTGGTGACTAAGACCTGTACATGAAACATGAAGTGACTTTGTCTTCCCTGTTGCAGATCCGTAACATGGTGGCAGTGCTGGAAGTGATCTCCAGCCTGGAGAAATATCCCATTACCAAAGAGGCACTTGAGGTATGTCACCCTCTAAACATGACTTGATTTTTGTGTGTATAAAAGGACTTTGTCTGTCTAATTTCCATAAGAGCTTTTCTTGAAACAATACATTGATTGCAAAGGATTCACAATTAAGATATTATTTTGTCCCTCTCGTGCTGCTTCTGACATCTCCGTGCACACACAGTGATTCTTTCTGGATTCAGATCAGTATTCTGTGCAGCACAGTTCCTGCTCGTGCAGGGCATTAAATTAATTATTGCTACTGATTAATTCTGTTGCGTTCAGCAACATCACTCTGCTTGCTGAAGTACTGGTCACCTTTTTAGGTGTTTGGTGACCAAGCACCAAAGAATCTGAAATAGGAATCTAGTTACTCTGTGTCTGTAAAATTAATCATAAATTCAGTTAAGCAGGTTTCAGTGCCTGATCTAGTTGGTGAGATTGGGTGTGTTAAAAGCTGAAGTATCAGGTGGTATGGCTGCAGTCCCACTGGCCATGCTCAGAAACAGAGCCCTAAGACGTTCTTATGGCTAAACTATAAAAATTTTTTCAACCTTTATATCGAAATTGTTGGTGTTACTTGCTTTTCAGTATTGCTTAATTATAAGACCATCTGTATTTCAACATCTGTATCACAACATGTTGCATATTTCTCTCACAGTCTGGTCTATGTGTTCCTTTGAAGTGATTTTCTTAAGTAATCTGACTTGTGGAACAATTCTTTGTTTTCAAATGTGCTTTGGGAACAATCAAACACTTCACTTCCTTCCGCTTACGAAATCACTTTGGGCCACCCTAGGAATGCTTGTTTAAATCGGGTCTTTCATACGTTTTCGAGATACTGGGGAGTGAAGGGAGAGGAGAGATGGAGGAAGAAGGTGGGATATAAGTCGCACCGTGGCCAGTCAGGTTTGTGAAATGGAGATTTTACTTGTCAGCGTATTCCTGTAACGGGCAAAGATTCTGGAATTT
The DNA here is from genome assembly GCF_965140245.1 of Athene noctua. Taxonomy (NCBI): domain Eukaryota; kingdom Metazoa; phylum Chordata; class Aves; order Strigiformes; family Strigidae; genus Athene; species Athene noctua. The sequence goes on along the minus strand of NC_134063.1, from coordinate 5,726,103 downwards.
TTTTCTCTTGCCTCTTTCTGCAGCTCTTATATTTCATTGCAATAAACACGCACCTTTTCTGCCTTGGGTGCTGCCTTTCCCCTCGAATCTGAAGTTGTGCCTTTATTCTTAAGGTTCTTGCTGATTAAAGAATTCCTTTCTGGTGTTTTTCACAGCTCTGGTGCTTTAGCCAGGGAATAAAGACAGTGTGACTTGAAATCTACAGGAGGTTTCACGTTGCATGGCAGAGCGCTGGACCAACTGGACTAATCCTTTCCAAAAAGATTAATTCAGCACTTAAATCTTTAGCAGTTTTTCACTAGGTATTTCTTAGGGTAAGGATTACAGAGCAGAAAGGTACTTTAGGAATTTTGTTTGGAGCGATACCTGTTGTAAACCCATTTTTATTTCTTTATAGGAAACGAGACTTGGGAGGCTTATCAATGAGGTGAGGAAGAAGACATCCAATGAGGAACTTGCCAAACGTGCCAAGAAATTGTTGCGGAATTGGCAAAAGTTGATAGAACCTGTAACCCAGAATGAACCAGTGCCAAGAGGGTTGCCGAATCCCCCCGGATCAGCAAATGGTGGTGCTCACAACTGCAAACCAGAAACGCAACTTCCTGCTGTGGCCGGATCGAAGCCAATCAGTGAATTGAAAAGCAGGAATGATATACAGAAACTAAATTCCCCGAAACCAGAGAAATTGGGAAACCGGAAAAGGAAAGGTGAACACAGGGATGGGCATCAGGGCCCTCCTCCCCCTAAAGTCTCCAAAGCTAGTCATGAAGTATTACAAAACTCTTCACCCCCTCCAACAAATGGAATTGGAGGTAGTCCTGAAAATTTTCCTAGTCCTGTAGACGTAAATCTACATGCAGGGCCTGAAAGCAGCAGGACAGAACTCAGTGAAAACGATAAACACAGTAAGATCCCAGTAAATGCTGTAAAACCTCACACCAGTTCTCCAGGACTTGTAAAACCTTCAAGCACTTCCTCGTTATTAAAGACTGCAGTGCTTCAGCAGCATGATAAATCGGAAGAAACCATAGGACCGCACCAACCTAAGAGTCCTCGCTGTTCCTCGTTTAGCCCTAGAAACGTTAGGCATGATACTTTTGCTCGGCAGCATACTACGTACTCACCAAAGGATTCACTGCCTAGTCCATCTCAAAGGTCTCAGTTCTTGGATACTGCACAGGTGCCATCACCGCCACCATCCTTGATGCAACCCTCAACACCTCCAATGCCAGCAAAAAGACTGGAGTTCTCTCAGCCATCGGTAGCTGAGGTATCTCAGCACTGGCAGGAGCAGCAGGTACCGTCGGAAAGCCAGCACAGGCACACAGCAGGGACACTTCAACAGCACACGTCTCCCAGCTGCAAAACCAGCTCCCACCCCGGGGAATCTCTCACGCCACACATGGGCTTTTCACAGGACACTTCAAAAATGGACAGTGATGATGCTGCTTCAGGTTCCGATAGTAAAAAGAAGAAAAGGTACCGGCCCAGAGACTATACGGTCAACTTGGATGGGCACCTGACAGAAGGGGGTGTGAAACCTGTGAGATTAAAAGAGAGAAAACTCACTTTTGATCCCATGACAGGACAGATAAAACCTTTAACACAGAAAGATCCTTTGCAGGTAGAAATCCCTGCACTTACTGAACAGCACAGGACAGAAACGGAAAAGCAGGAGCAAAAACCCAACCTGCAAAGCCCTTTTGAACAAACGAACTGGAAAGAATTATCCAGAAATGAAATCATTCAGTCATATTTAAACAGACAGAGTAGCTTGCTGTCTTCATCAGGAGTACAGACTCCAGGAGCTCACTACTTCATGTCTGAATATTTAAAGCAGGAGGAAAGCACTAGAAAAGAGGCTAGAAAGACTCATGTTCTAGCTCCTAACAGCAAACCTACAGACTTGCCTGGGGTCACAAGAGAGGTCACAAGTGATGACCTCGACAGAATACGTGAACATAACTGGCCAGGCGTGAACGGTTGTTATGACACACAGGGTAACTGGTATGATTGGACACAGTGCATATCTTTAGATCCACACGGGGATGATGGTAGATTGAACATCCTGCCTTACGTCTGCCTAGACTGAGTACAGTTTTGCTAAAAATGCTTTTACATCTGCAGTTAGCAAACATGGCAGACACTATGCCACTTAAAGATGGAGAAAGCCTCCTGTCCTGGACAAACAGGCCCAACGAGCAGAGGGTGTGAGGGAGCTGGTTCTTTACAGCTCTTTCCTTTAAATTCTCCTTTTGTGAAATGCTGCTACCAGTTTACTAACAATTGCAAAGGAAGGCATACGAAGGTTGATAAATTGAGTTCAAAACTCTATAGCGAGCCAGCTATAAAAAAGTGTTAGTCCCCAAGAAGTGAAGAGGATTTCCAGCACTTTCTGAATGCCGGAATCTTATTACAGGCAGGTACAGAGAAAATTGTGGAAGTTACCTTAACAAAATATGCATCTATTTATTTGACTTGATTTGGGTTTTTATTTGGCAGTGAGATATTGGAGAGACAATGTGCAAAAACTGTAGTTTTATTTGTATCACATCTCTGAACATGATTGCGTTTTTTTTTAAAGTCATGTGGTACGGAGATTGGGTTTTAAACAGCAGGTGTTGCACTGCAGGCTGGGAGACCAGCTTCAGCTCAACATTCCATAGGCATCCATATATTTTAGTCTGGTTTCAGTTTAAATCCAGTCTCTGAGAAATGCTGCAAAAACTAGATGTTTAATGATATTTTTGATCCCACCACCACCAGCCAAATATTTTTCCTCCTTTTCCCTTCCTGCAAACTTCTAGGAAAAAAAAAAAAAAGAGAAAAAAAAAAAAAGAAAAATCACCTTTTCTAGAATCTAAATGTAATGAGGGTGCTACAAGTTTGTAACTGTACTGTGAGAGGGAAAAAGGAAGCCTGTTTGTATGCTGGAAATATACTTGTTACCATTCCTTTAGATATTGTTTGCCTTATGGATATCCATCATAAACGCAATTTGCAAAAACAAAGAGCCTTAGTGAATGTACAGTAACTAGACTTCTGTGTTCTTGGGATGCAGAAGGGAGCAACTTTGCTATTTGGTCCTTTAAGTGGACACATTGTGATATAAATGTGGAAATAAAAAAAATTTGCACAAAACAGTTTGTGAATTATTTATACTTAACTAATTTTTTTTAAAGTTTGCTCAATTCAGACCAGCTAAGTGACCATCGACACCGAGAATCCGTCGGAGCGGTGCGGTGAAGCCGAGTCCCATCCGACGCTGTCGCCAGCAGCTGGCTGTTAGGGATATGCAAAATGTCTTCCAAGTACGTTGGTGGTATTCAGTCGCACAGGTTGGATTTTTTTTTTTAATTTTTTTCTTTTTTGAGCTCTGGTTGCATCCAGGGTCTGGAGACTGATAACCCAATTGCTGTTAATGTACCTCAAAGTCTAAAAAAGATCAGAGTTCATCTTTTTCTTTTTTTTTTTTTTCTCAGTAACTTTGTAATGTATTATTCCTAATTGTTAAAATGCTTTCTAAAGCAGCCTGGTTTGGTTTAGAAAGCTCAGAATTTCTATTAACTGTAATTGCTTTAACATTTGGGACTAGTTGTTTTCTGCAGTCCCCAGTGCTGGGCTTCTGTCCAGGGGAAGAGGGGAGGGGACACTATACCAAAAATATTTCTAGGTTTAGTGATGTTAACTCTGTTAACCTTTTGTGCTGGATCTCGCCTCTGTGGAGAAGCAAGAGTTCTCCTGCCTTTGAGAGCAGAATTAAGCTCTTACATGACTTTACAAGGGTGTTCCTCGCCACGTATACGTTAAGTTGGTTCATTCCCTGGAATACAACTGATAAGGTTGTATTTTTGTTTATTTTTAAGTCATTCTTGTTCAAACCTACTGCTGTTGTGATCTGACTGGTATTGAAATGTGTGGGTGTCTCAGAAATCTTAACTGATGTCTGTTTGCTTCCACGTCTGATATCTGAGGTCTGAGGGTGAAACCAGAAAAAGTGGTTACCAAAAAAAATGTTTCCAAGTATATTTTCAGTTTACTTCTGTTTTGTCCTCCTGCAGTTGCGAGGTCAAGCAGTGTGTTTTAGAGCTGGGGAAAGCTGCTGTCTTGCAGTTCAGAAAAGCAGATTTGATGGTAGAGGGCTAAACTTAACATTTTGGAAAATGCTTGGGTTTCGTTTATGTAAAAAATATTGTGCATCTTACTCCCCGCCCCTTCTCCCTCTTACCCTGAATGGTCTTATTTAGGAACAGGGTCCGTGCTCTTTTGAGGCCTTTGAATTTAGAGCAAATTTCAGGAAATGACGAAGTATGACATTACACTTTATAAACCCCATCTCTTTCTCCACTGCTTACATTTCCGATGCAATCGCTGGCCCCTGCGGACCGCCCTCGGGGAGCCGGTGCCCTCGGTTCGTCCCTGCCTCCCGCTCCCACCCAGCTGGCGGTAGCGGAGCGGCTGCGCTGACGCTCGGCGCCAGGGAGCGTCGGGGGTCGGAGCCAGCCCCTTCCCCAGGGCTACAACGTCGCTGGAGAAATCCCCTCCCAATGCAAGCTTCAAATCTTCTTCCAGATCGAGTCTGTTTCTGCTGTAAGGGTCAACTCACGTGGATGTCATCCAGGGTGAGACGAGGCTTGACAATCTTTATTTCAGCATGCTAGTATAACCAGTTCTGTGAGCTCCAACAAATGTGAATAAGTTTACAAGGTGATATTTTTTTTCTGTCAATTTTGTAAACAAGTTCAAATGAAGTTTACCGTGTGCGTATCTGCTGTGTACTCTCATTTTTGCATGAACTCAGTTTCTCTGCTACTAGTCTCTCCTAACTGCCTTATAAAATTATTATTCTCATCCTAAAATCTTACATTAATATACTGCCATCTCTCCTTGTCAGTGGATGACATGAAATGGCTCATCTGCAAATCTTTTGGGACTCGCCATTACCTAAAGTGCATGTTTTTACAGGTACTTTAATGATGTAGAAGTGTCTTTTGACAGTACATGGATGAAGCAGGCACTAGCCCACCCCGCCGCCCACCCCGCCACCCCCCCCTTGACAGGTACTTGCCCATGTTTTAACACCACCAGCATTACATATCCCTTAAGTTAGTTTGAGAGGTCAGGAGCAGTTGTCTCAGTGCCTTGGAGTACGTGACCTTAGCTCAGGCTCTGTGCCACCTGCCTTTTTGGTTTCCTCAGGCACTTTGCGCTGCCCTTACCCCCTGCCTTCCGCCTCGGAGCACGCCCGTGCTGCAAAACCAGAACGAAAAAAAGAGACTTTCCCCCCGGCCCCCCCTCGTGTTTCTCGTACTCCGCGGTCTCTCCTGCCTTGCTTTAACCCCTCAGGCAGCCCGGGCCCGTGGTGCTGTGGGGAGCTCCCGCCTGAGGCGGCCGCGGGCCGGGGCTGCGGGGACACCGGGCTCTGGGCCGTGACTTACCCCGCCCTGGCGGGGGGTGACGCTCCCGTGGCCTGCGGGCGGCTCTGCCGGGGCTCCCGCAGGGAACCGGGGGGAGGAGGAGGAGGACGGGGGAGGGTGGGAGCGCGGCGGGCCCGGAGGAACGGTGAGTGCGGGGCGGGCGGCGGCGCCGGGGCCGGGCCGCGGCGGAAGTGACGCGCGGGAGCGGCGCGGCGGCGGCTCCCGGCACCCGCCCCAGGAAGCGACGCGTTGGCGGCGGTGACGTTTCCCCGGCGGGCGGGCGGCGCAGGGAGCCATGGCGGCCCCGCTGGCGGCTCCGGGAGGCGGCGGGGCGGCGGCGGCGGGGAGGGGGGGGCGCGGGCCGGCGCTGCGGGAGGGGGCGCGGGTGTCGGCGCTGTGCCTGGCCTGGTACGGGCTGAGCGCCGGCGGGAACGTGGTGAACAAGCTGCTGCTCGGCGGCTTCCCGCGGCCCGTCACCGTCTCGCTCTTCCACATCCTGGGGCTGTGCGGGCTCCTGCCGCCGCTGCTGCGCGCCTGGCGGGTGCCGCCCGCCGGCCCGGCCCAGCTGCCGCCCCGCGCCTACCCCCGCTACATCCTGCCGCTCGCCTTCGGCAAGTACTTCGCCTCCGTCTCCGCGCACGTTTCGCTCTGGAGGGTCCCGGTCTCCTACGCGCACACAGGTGAGGCCCGGCCTGCGCGGGGAGGAGGGCGGGGGGGGGGCTGGTGGCGTGTCCTCATGCCCGGTGTGTGCTCGTGGGGGGTCCTGGGGGGGTGTCCCAGCCCCGGCTGTACTGCGGGGGGGTGTCCCAGCCCCGGCTGTACTCAGGGGGGGACCAGGGGGGGTGTCCCAGCCCCGGCTGTACTCCGGGGGGGTGTCCCAGCCCCGGCTGTACTCAGGGGGGGCCCGGGGGGGTGTCCCAGCCCCGGCTGTACTCCGGGGGGGCCCGGCGCAGTGACCTGAAGCCCGGAGTGATGTCCTGGGGCCCTGCGTTTGCTTGCACTGGCGCCCACTGGGGTCACCCAAAGCCCGGTGTTTGCTCATACCGGTGCCCGGTGCGGTGTCCCAGTCTCCACAGTGTGCTCATACTGGTGCCCGGTGCAGTGCCCTGCAGCCCAGCCTGTGCTCATACTGGTGCCCGGTGTGATGTCCCAGTCTCCCCAGTGTCCTCATACTGGTGCCCAGCGCGGTGTCCCAGAGCACCAAGAACCGTCCCGTGTTTGTGCGAGCGCCCAGCACAGCGACAAGGGGGGATGAGCCCGTGGGCTGAGGTTATGGCTTTGGTGGGACCTGAGCCCCGTCCCCAGCACTGCTGATGGTGGTTAGTGGAGTTTGGCCCAAGCTTTGTGCCCCCACCGACGTTCTCCTTCTGTTCTCAGTAAAAGCGACGATGCCGATATGGGTGGTTCTGCTTTCACGGATCATAATGAAGGAAAAGCAGACGACGAAGGTGCGGACAGGTTTGCTGAGGTTTCTTCTCTTGGTGGTGTTCGTGGTGTGCTCTGCTGGCTGGGATCAGGAAAGCTCGGGCTTTGGTTAGCTGGGGGAGTCTTGTGATCGAAACTAGATTACGCAGATTTTGCAAGTTTCTTTTCCTTTTATTGTGAACGTAAAGAAAACGCGTTGAAACGTAGAGCAGGGTGATGCTCTCTGATACGCTGGTGGTGTTATAGCGCGTGCTGTGGTCACCCTCAAAAGTATAAAAGTTGATTTCTAGTTCTGTCACTTTATTCTTCCCTTTCCTTTCCTCTATCCTTTCCTTCAACTGTATAAACTCAGTTGAAATGAAAAGTCTTCAAAGATGTAAGCTACTCCTCTCTGTTCCTCTTCCAGGTGTACTTGTCTCTGATCCCCATAATAACCGGTGTCCTGTTGGCCACCGTCACAGAACTTTCCTTTGACATGTGGGGACTCATCAGTGCCCTTGCTGCTACTCTGTGTTTTTCACTTCAGAACATCTTCTCAAAGAAGGTAATTGGTTTTGCTGCTCATAACATTGCACAGTAGCATCATTCTTTAGCAGAATGGTATGTATTTTCCTGTATGTGTATTTTTAAATTTTTTTTTTTTTTTTACTATGGTCAAGGGAGCCTGGAGTAATGGTTGGCTGTTTTGTGTGCCTGTCCTCTACAGCTCTTCCTACCTGTTAAAGCTGTTATCCTGAAAACTGAGCAGAACTCAGAGCTTATCCTGAGCCTTTTCTTCTCGGCACAGTTTGTTTTTTTTTCCTGCTGACAGTTTGATAGTGCTTAACTTTAACCGTTCCTTTGAAAGCTTTTAATGTATTTTGCTACATCAAATCCTTTGTAGTGAATGAGTTGGTGTCAACACCAGGCGCTCCTTGAAATCTGAGACACAAAATTAAAGTGTATGTCTTGAATCTATTTAGTTACAAAGTGATTTCTTGTTTGTAGAGCATTTAAAGTGTATTATCCTGTTAATAGTAAGAGTCACCACTCAAGAAACGATTGTTTTCCAAATGAACATCACTTTTTCTTTGGTCATCCTTATAGGAAATTCATACTATAACAGTATTTACTTATTTTCATAATTAATGTGTTGTCTAAAGCTGTTACTGTTACATGGCTCCTGCATCTCTGCTGATAACGTGGGCAGTAGCAGAAGAAAAACTGTTTAATAATTTTTTTTTTTTTGTCAGGTGTTAAGAGATTCCCGAATACATCATCTTCGTTTGCTGAACATACTGGGGTGCCATGCTGTGTTCTTCATGATCCCAACGTGGGTTTTGGTAGATCTTTCTTCCTTCTTAGTAGAGAATGACTTGGTAAGTGTTGTATTTGGGAAACTGTCTGCTATTAAGAAAGAAAAGAAGGGAAAAAAAAAACCAAACACACACCCCCACTGATACAAAAAAAAGCCACTTAAATTTTTCAGAGTAGTTCTTATCAGAACGGAAGGAACTATTGTGAAATACCTGCAGATTGTTTCACAAAACAATGTAAAAAAAAGTAAGCATAGCGTTTATTGTGAGAATTCGTGTCAGGCTTAGGAGAGGGGGCTTATGTAACAGCGTAAATCTTGGGAATTAGTAGCTGGAGACAGGAACAATGCACCCATGTGTTATGAGTAAGTAGAGAGACATTTTCTCCGAGTTGGTAGTTGCATAATGTATTGCACTTGGGTGCATCTTTAGAGGTAAGTTGCAGATGTCCTTCCTATCAGTGGCAGGTTAAGAAATGACTCAAGTTGTATTTGTGTTTCTTGGTCTCTTATCTGAAACCTGAGATAATTTTTTTTTTTTCTTATAATATTTGTCTTTATAACAGAGCACGATGTCTCATTGGTCCTGGACCCTGATGCTGCTTATAATCAGCGGATTCTGTAATTTTGCCCAGAATGTCATTGCCTTCAGTATTCTTAACCTGATCAGCCCACTAAGTTACTCTGTTGCAAATGCCACAAAAAGAATCATGGTCATCACAGTGTCCCTTATAATGCTTCGCAACCCGGTTACGAGCACCAACGTCCTTGGAATGATGACAGCTATCTTAGGGGTCTTCTTATATAACAAGGTAAGGGGGTTATTTGTTTATTTATTCAGAAAACTCACTTGAAACAGTCCGGTAGCTTTGAATTATTTTTTTGTTAAGAGCTAGCAGAACAAAAATGTAGAATGCAGAGCGTAACATGTCCTTGTGGAGGAGGAATGCGTATCACCTCAGCCACTTGGGCGCTTGGGTCAGGCCAGCTGTTAGGCCTCTAACAAACTTAAATTTTGATCTTAATGTTTTCCTGAAAGATGAAGAGCGGGAAGTAACTCACTTAAATGTCTTGAGCAAAAGAGCTGCTTACTGATTTGGCATACGAGAGGCGTGAGGTTTTTATTGGAAGCTACTCATATTTTAAGACTAACAGGCGTAGATAGTAGTGTAATTGTAAAATACTATGCTTTTTTTCTAGGTATATGAATACGGTAGGTGATCCCTAAGAAAATCATTCTTGCTTTCTTTCTTTCCTAGACAAAATATGATGCAAACCAAGAGGCAAAGAAGCAGCTACTTCCAGTTACAACTGGAGACCTTGTGAATTTGGACCGGCATCGAAACACTCCTGAAAAGTCTCAGAATGGACTCACAGCATTTGCACAACATGGAGACTATCAGTATGGTCGAACCAATATCCTAACAGACCACTTCCAGTATAATCGGCAAAACTATCCAACTACCTACAACTTAAATCGTTTTGATATATAGAATCCTGGCAAACAGGTATAGACTGTGATATCAAAGTGTCCCCAACATTATCAGAAACTTTTAGTACATCCATGAACGTAAAGCCATTTTATTGTACAGTTTTTGCAGAAGGGAAGATGCATGTGTAGTGAAAGTGGTACAGACCTTCAACTTCTGCCAAGCAGACCTTTAAGCGTGACCCAGCTAGATCTGACACTGGAACTAAATGCACAGTGTAGCTCTTGTGCAGAGATTCTGCTGAAATGCACGTACGTAACTTCAGTGTAAAACATCTGCTGTCACTGCTCCTTTTCAGAGTCTGTCAACTGATCGTTCCTTTGGCAGCTAAATTCTGGCCAGTATTTCATTTCCACACTAGTAAAATCACCTTTAATTGGTTCTCTGATATCTTTTAATGGTACTTTCTTTTAATGAAACTTTGAGAAAGAAGTGAAACCAAGGCGTGCTTCTGCTTGTCAGGATTTGTCTGAGGAGGATTGACTTACGTGTATCAGTTGCAGACAGGGAGGCCTGAATTCATCTTGAGCAACTACAAAACTTCGTGTGGGTATTCACTACTATTTGTGCCGATGTCTTCAGTTGTGGATGACAAACCAGGAGTGTTTCTGAAAGAGTAGACAGTAGAATGATTGATCTCTCCAAGAAGCGTGCTTCAGGCATAGAGAAACAATTCTCTAAAATTGCTCTTGTCCCAGTCACTGTAGGTAACAAACAAACAGAGCTTAAAATCATGATTGTTTTCTGAATAATGCAGTCCTGTATTCAGACATTGCTCTTCCTTGGCAATACAGAAAACACCTTCACAAATAAAGTATTTGGAATAATACGATTTTTTTTTTTTTTACTTGCTTCACACCTGTTCTTACAAAACTTTTGTTGCTTTAAAAATCGAAAGGTTTAAGGTGTTTTCTTCTGGTTTATGCATAAATTATGCTCTTTATATGATTCATATATTATGAATGCATTAATTTGAATAATCCTCATTCGTAATAATTTCTTACATCTTATCTTTTTAGCCCCTACCTGGTTTATTAAGTTTCTCAATTCCTGCTGTTGGAGTTGCTGGGTGCATTTAGCCTGACTTCCACTTTCCACTGAAAAAAGTTAAATTTTGTGTCCTGCTGCGTTCCTGCAACTCCCCTAGCTTGAATAGTAAATTGTAAAGAAAAAGAAAAAAACTTGAATGAGCAGTAAATAGGTAATTTATGATTCAGAAGAACTCGTTCAGTTAGTATAAATGAATGTGCTTAATTCTAGAGGAGTTGATTGTTGTGCGTCAGATACTGCGTTTGTGCACGAGAGGGATGAAACCAGTTGAACTTGGGTTTCACTGAATCAGATTGTTACTGTTATTACTTTAGCAAAAGAAGATTTTAGGGGCCTTCTTTCCTTAACAGAAAAGCTGTTGTACAGTATGATTTTTGATAGCATAAGAATTACGTTTTTGCTTAGAGAGGTATTAGATACCAGTGACAAAATTTAGGGCGTGGTACAGAACACTCCCTCCACTTATTTATTGCTTTAAAAACGACCATTTCCGTGATGCGAGATGATGATTTGGCTCTTCTGGGTAATAAAAAAAATTATTTTTAAGTGCAGAGTCAACCTGATCTTATTCTTTTGGCTGACTGTGGAGGTAGTTATATCGACTGCCTTCCACCATACAGTTCAAAAGGGGAAATGGTCCTTCTGAAACTTCAGAGATGACTTAAATATGCTGCTAATATTTGTGAGCAGAACTTCCTTGACATGGCTGGAGTCAAGTCTGTTCATGCTAGCTTAGAACTTGGGCTTTTATTTTAGAAAATCTAAATAAATTATTCCCTAACCCAGGTTAACAAGAACAAGATGATGAGGAAAAGCATTCTTTCAGATGAAATTTCTTCTGTCTGTTCCAGTATTATATATATTATTTCTTTTTAGTATGGGAAAGTGCAAAATGTGTATTTCTAGGGCTCACTTCCCAATATTTGACAGCTTTGACATACATGTAAAAAGTATTGTGTGGACTCTGGATTTGGGTTAGGCACTGGCTCTGCAAAGGACTGATTTGAAGATGAGATATTTAGGCTGAGATTTTTAAGAGGGGCTGAAGTTCTCCAACTGCTTTCAAAGGGAACAGGCTGTAAACTGTTAGACTCGTACAGAAGCTTAATTGTGTCCTTTGTGCCTCAGTTTCCCATTTGGAGAATGGAGATGGTTCTTCCCTACTTCACAGGGGGGGTGAAATACCAGAAAAAAAGAGCAGGGGGTGGCCCAGGGATGTAGAGGCATGCTGTGAGTTCATCTGCACATCTGGTATATCCACCGCTGTACCATCTTCACACAGCTTGAGCTGATACTTGGCATAAAGCTCCATGTATTTTATTCACAGATCAGGGGCTTTATTAAATATATTTAGGTGGCTTCCTTTTAAAGAACATCACCAGATCTTTTTTTGCAACTGTTTCCAGAGAAAGCTTGCGCTGCACACGTACTGTGGCAGGTCTTTAGCTCAGCTTGTTCTGTCAGGAGTGCAGAAGCAGGTGAGGGCTTTCTGTTGAAAAGACCTTGTCCTGAATTCCAGTCTGGGCTCGTGGCCATACTGTGTCTCTGAAACAAAACTACTGTCGTTGGGAGCAGAAGGGGACTGACCCAAAACATGGATATCATCTGTTTAGGGCCCAGAGAGTGAATCTCTCCCCTGGAGACTGCCTGACAGTGTTCAGGCTCTTCTAGCTCAGGTCTGTGGTGAACAGGGATAACTTTGTATGGTAGAACATATAATTAAAACGGTTAAGTGAAACAGTTGCAAGAGGTGGTTTTGCTGAGTACCTGAATCCGAGTCCTTAAGCAATATTGCCCACATTCAGGTAAAAGAAGTTTCTGATACTGTTGTAATATGTATTTTAATCTTGGGTCGCTGCGAGATTTTGTCTGGCAAGGTGAAACATTTGTTTTAACATGGTTTGTAAATTAATGACGTATTTAACTATGTACATAGGTCTGTAGAAAGTATGGAAACACTGGAATAAAAAGGGCATATCTAGACAATCGTGTATAACGACCCTGTTATTAAAGTGAAGGGGGTTGGTTTGGGCTTTCTCCGTGCAGGAGGCTTTGGGAGTGCCACGCATGAGTAGTCATGGCCACTTGTGAGAAATTGGATTAATGTTTCACTGGATGGGTGTGATACCTTCCCGGATGTTTACACGGGCTGAAACTAGGATGATGCAGGTGCCGTAAGTAGTGTTAGGACAGCAGTCACTTAGAAATGTTTTGGTTTCCACTGTACATTTCTAACATATGTATAAATACGTAACAAAATCGGAAAATTCTTCCCCAAACAGTCCTGGATAGTTCTAGAAGGATCAGTGTGAGAGAACCTGATCTCTTCCCACTACATGTGGGTTTTCTGTTGATAGCTCTGTAGATGATTTGGTGCTCTTTCAAGAGATCTTCAAAATATTTCCCTTGCAGATTCAATTTGAGTACCCAGTAGTGATTAGAGCATCTTTATCATCTGGTAAAATGCTTGTGTTTTTTTAAAAAACTGAATGCTAAATAAAATTGAGGCAATACATATAGGCTTTGTAGGTGTACAGTGATTTGTAAAAATAGTGTTGGCAGTTTGGGGTCAACCCATGATGATTGCTGAAGCTCAAGACCTTTTCTCTCTAATCTCTGTTCAAACCTTCTGATGTAGCATTTTGCAGCAGAAGGATCTTCTGCCATGTAGCTATTTGTGAAAAAGGTGCAATATAAATAAAGGGAAAGTTTTGTTTTTCTAAGGTTTCCATTTCTGAACCATGTTGTAAGACGTTAAAAATAATTCTGGAATATCTTTGTGGTGATGGTACAGGCTGGTAAAACAAATTTGTTCATTCTGAGATGTTGGGTGTATGATACAATCACAGGTAGATATGAAAGTGCAAATATGCAGATGGCAGTGACCATCCTCTTTTGGGGTTTTTTGTTTGTTTTTTGTGTTGGACCTCTATAAATTGATGTGAACATGGGTGGGTTTAGAGAAAAAAAAAAAAAAAAAAAGAAAAAGAATAAAACAAAACCAAAACAAACCACAAAACCAAAATCCCACACTCCTTACTGTATGAAATCTGGCAGTTAAGCAAATGAACACTTCTGTATTGTTTTCCTGTTCTTATTTCAACTCTGTCATTCTGTGAAGTTCTGATGTTACTCAGGCATATTGCCTGCAACTCACCCTCCAGCCCGTCCTGAAGCCAGGATCCTTTCTGGGCCAACAGGAAGAAACCACAGTGGTGACCTCCAGGTACTGGGACTCTTTCCTGTCTTAATATAAATCAAGTGTTCAGATGGTTTTTGGAAGACATCTCTGTCAGGTAACTGAAGTTTTTGGGGCATTTTGTGGATAAACCATTGCTGCGTGCTGAGGAACGTGGCAGCCTGGACAGTGACTGCGTGGGCTCCGATGTGCAAAGCAGTAACGTTTGTGTTGGGATGGAAGGCAGCAGCAGGAATTTTGAAAAATTTCTGACTTTTAAATATAAACGAAGATTTGAATGTAATCTGGGATCTGCGTCGCATTTCCAGGACTGCAGAGCGATGTAGAATCATGGTCAGAGTTTGTGTTTGATTTCTTTTTTCATTTGGATACATGGAAACCTAAATCTTTCTGAGTTTTTATCTTCTGTAGATAATATAGAGGGGTCTTCATGGTACATCTTGTTAAGAATAAAAGGTTCTGGCTTTTTGTGAGGATGTCTTGAGTGTTACCTGTGTGACTGGAAATCCTGTGAAGTGTAATTTAATGCCTGAAACTTAAGATAGTGATTACAGCTTCAGGTGAGCGTTAGGATACACAGGTTTGCTTTAGACCTCTTAAGATTCCCAGATGATTGCTTCCACTTGCAGATTCTGTTTTTCTAAAATATTAAAGGACACCAGAATTATTTGGGCCCCACTTGGAGTTTTGGTGCCTGGCTCTCATGTAAATGGTCTTCAAGCGTGCTGGAGTTTTGTGGGGTTTTTTGAATTGTGTAGGTAGAAGGAGTTGAGCAATCCCCGCCATGCCTTGTACCTCTTGGCTTGGCTGTGAAGCTGATCCGATCAGTACCTTGCTTTCGAAGGAATGTTTTCCTGAATCCAGCAGGTACGTAGTGTATTTTTAGTCCCACTTTGAATACTAACTAGAGTATTGGGTGCAGAAGGAAAGTCAAGAACCAGAAATGAACATTTTCGTTTGAACTGTGTAAAGAAATGAAGCCACTTAACAAAAGCAGCAGTGCTTGAGTAATGTCCCTGTATACCGTCTGCACTTTCTTTTCTCAGCAGTTGAATTTCGGGTTAAATTTGCTGTCTACCAGGCTTCCTACACATCCGTGTTCCTTCCTACATCATGCCAATGGCCTGTGTAGTTTGAGTGCCGCTGCAATGGATTGTCCCTCAAGATGAAACATGCCAAATGACACGCTTCCTTTTAATGCTCTCTATTTTCTGGCAACCGAATTGCAGCTTGGACGTCGCATTCTGAAAGTGGAGGAACTTCTCGAATTGGGAGCGCAGCAGCAGCTTTGCAGGTACTCGGGGACCGAGGACAAGGTCCAGAAGCAGCTTCTTGGGCGGCCGGCAGAGGCGATGTGTGTGCAAGCCCTCAGCTCCACCAGCGGCGCGGCGGGTGGGCGACTGACGGGCCGAGGTGGCTCCTTCAACACCGGCCTGAGGCGCTGCGCGGCCGGGCCTGGGCCTACCCCCGGGCTCGGGGCCGGCCCCTGCCCGCCGCAGGCCCTTAGGGGGCTCGGGCCCGGGCTCCGAGCCCCGTCCCGCCAGGCCCGGGCCCTGCACCTCCCCGCCGCCGCGGGCCGGGCCCGGGGCTGCCCTCAGGAGCTGCGCGGGAGGGCGCGGAACGGCCGCACGTGCCCTACGCCGGGCGCCGTCTCCATAGCGACGGGGGCGGGCGGGCGGGGAGCCGTAAAGCGCGGCTGCGCGTGCCGCCTGGCGTCTCACGGCACTTCCGGCCGGTGCGGCCTAGCGGCGGCGGCGCCCCGTTGTCCCGCAGCCATGGAGATGCCGCTGCCGCCCGACGGTGAGCCCGGCCCGGGAGCGGGTGGGACGGGACGGGAGGACGCGGGAGGAGGGGGGCGTGGGGCGGTGGGGCCGGCGGGGGCTGACGGCGCTGCCTCCCCACAGACCAGGAGCTGCGGAATGTCATCGACAAGCTGGCGCAGTTCGTGGCGCGGAACGGGCCCGAGTTCGAGAAAATGACGATGGAGAAGCAGAAGGAGAACCCCAAATTCTCCTTCCTCTTCGGGGGCGACTTCTACGGCTACTACAAGTACAAGCTGGCCCTGGAGCAGCAGCAGCGTGAGTGGGGCCCGCGGCTTGTGCGCGGCCGGCGGCTCGGGGCCGGCCCAGGGCCGCGGCGGGCTCTGCTCCCTTCTCCCGCGGCCACTGGTGCTCGGCCCCGGCTGGCGGAGACACTTTTCTCCCTCCTGGCCCCGCTCTGACGCGCCAGGACTGGTTTGCAGCCTCTTCCTGTTCTCTGAGCTCCAGGTAGTTGGCTGAGCCCTGCCCGCGGCTCTTCCCGCCCCCCCAGTTTGCGGGTTTGGAGGTAGGCTGGGCTGCACCGCAGGCTCAGACGGAGCTCAACGCCCGGAGGGCCCTCAAGAGCACGGTGGTCCAGCGCAGGAGCTCCGGGGGCTGGGCTCGTGTTGGAGTCATTCCTCTCGAAGTGCTCGAGGAGTTGCTGACACTCCTGTTTTGCACCATCCACCCTTGCCAGCACGATTTTCATTTTGTGTTAAGCAATTATGGAAAAAGTGAGGGTCAGTTTTGGAACCAGCATGGTTTTCCTGTGTGGGCTGGTGGTAGCAGATTTCTCTGTGAGGCTTACTTTAAAAGTTTACTTTGTCCGATAGTGTTGTGCAAGCAAAGTCAAGATATCGAGGCTACTGCACAGATCCAGCCACTGCCACAACCGTCTCTGCCACCGGCTGCGCCTATCCCAGCTCCTCAGGGCACTCCTTCCGTGGAGGAACTTATCCAGCAGAGTCAGTGGAACCTGCAGCAGCAGGAGCAGCATCTCCTTGCAATGAGACAGGTTGGTTTCAGAGAAACACTCACCTGGTTTATCTGCCAGTGGCTGCAGAAATTAGGACTGAAGGGAGGGGGGAAGAAGGTTTCCTTTGGACGGGTGGTTGGTGGGGAGAGGGAGTGTTCCTTTTGCTTATTTTTGTTCTGTGGCAAATGCCATAATCTCCTTAGGACAGATATATCTGATGTGCTAGCAAGATTGAACCTGGATTAAAACAGTTTATTTACAATATGAAAAACCTTGTTGATTTGCAGATTGGTATAAATAGCAACTGCTTTCATCTTTGCTTAATGCTGCAGGTTGCTGGGAACTGCAAGAAGTTCCAGCTTGTAGTATTCTAAGTTGCATTCTCATTAGGGGTGGCAGGGCACTGTGTGCTTTGAACTAGTTGGGTTTTGCAGGCCATATTTTACTGTTAAAGCTACTGGAAACAAAACTGAAATGTTTCTAGAGGAAGGCAGTATGCCTAGATTATGTTCTGTATGTTTAGGAGCTTCCTGCAATTGCCTTTTTTTTCTTTTTTTTTTTTTTTCCCCCGATGGAGATATTTTAGAGGTGGAAACAACCTGGACTTTTCCTGAAGAGCAAGAAGAGGCTTTTCTTCTCAAAACCAAATAACTGAAACATTTATATGTGGTCACATTGCTTGTAAAAGGTCTTGGTCTTCGAGATAGTTACTTACAGTTAAGAGATTGGTGATACAGCAGCTAAGTTCTTCAGAAGAATATTGGATGTAATATAATTCTTCTTTTTTTTTTTTTTCTTTTTTTCAGGAACAAGTCACATCAGCAATAGCCCTTGCAATTGAGCAACAAATGCAAAAAGTTTTGGAGGAAACCCAGTTAGATATGAATGAATTTGACAACTTGTTGCAGCCAATAATTGACACTTGTACGAAAGATGCGATTTCAGTAAGTGATCTAAATCTGAACAGTTACTTGGTGGTGGTGTGGATTAAGTATCATTTGAATTTTGAGGCTGTCTGTATAGTAAACAGCAGTTTTATTGTTAGGTTGTGTGGTAGGTAAGGTGCTACCTGTTACTTGAAAGCTTCCTGTGCAATTATTTTAGAGTTCTAGGCATTCCATGTGATGTGAACACATTAGACTAACTTAAAATATTTTCAATTTGCTTTTCTAAGGCTGGCAAGAACTGGATGTTTAGTAATGCAAAATCTCCTGCACACTGTGAGCTGATGGCTGGGCACCTGCGAAATCGTATAACGGCAGAAGGAGCTCACTTTGAGCTTCGGTTACATCTCATCTACTTAATCAATGATGTATTGCATCACTGGTAAGGATTAAATTGTGGCTTTCAGTTTGAGGTTTTGATTAATGTGGTGAAGTCTCTCCCTGACAGATACATTGTTGGTTTGACTAGTCACTTTTTATTTTTAATATAGTAATTACTTTGAGCAACTGTCTTAAGATGCCCATAGTTGGGACAAAGATCTAGTGCTTTAATAATCAAATTCAACTTTTATCTACTTTATGTATTTTTCCTCCAGACAAGGCTTTACAGTAAATGCAAAGGAGAGAACTCTATTTTATGATTCCACAACTTTTAATATAGCAGAAGTTGAGATGAATTGAATGTTACAATGCTCTTAGTGTTACAGTGAAAGGCAGTAACTCTTCTCTTCCTACTCCTTTTCTGAAGCCAGCGGAAGCAAGCACGAGATCTTCTGGCTGCTTTACAGAAGGTGGTTGTGCCTATTTATTGCACCAGTTTTTTAGCAGTGGAGGAGGATAAGCAACAGAAAATTGCCAGAGTGAGTATCAGGTTTTGGTTTAACTGTATGCTTTGGTTCATTAGGTTAGTTCTAGGTAAAAATCACAAATATGAGGATGGAAAAGGACCACTGAGATTTTTTTTTCCTAGTTTGATTGTCTTCATAAAGTCTAATACAGGATGTGCTTTAATAAATGTTTAAACTAGAACTTAAAAGTGTCTAGGCTTTATTTAAAAGTTACCATAATGAGGAATGCATCTGAATCTTTGGTGGTTCTAGGATTTTGGCATTTGTCTTTGGTCTTTTGACAAAGCTAGAGACATAAAAATGTTGTACCTCAATTTTTCTTTTGTTGTTCATCATTTCTAAAAACCTTTCACTCTTGAATTTATGCAGCTTCTTCAACTATGGGAGAAAAATGGGTACTTTGATGAGTCAATTATTCAGCAGTTACAGAGCCCGGCTCTTGGACTTGGCCAGTACCAGGTTAGCCACAAAAGAAAAGTAACGCTGTTCTTATTTATGTAAATATTTTGAAAGCAAATTTAGGAAATGTTTTTGGTTTTTGAAAGGTAAATATTATTTCCTCCCCCTGCCCCTGTGCCCCATTCCCCTGAAGTTGTTTACAAGGGATTACAAAAACAATGTAAAACATAACTTTGTTATTTCAAACATTCAATAGTCCAGCTGCTGATAACATCCTGGAAAGTCTCTTTGCATTTGTAACTGCTACAGTCATGTACATATTTGTCAGTGTGTTCTCTTTTTATGGAAATGAATGTTTGGTCAAAAAGAAACTAAAGAAACCATAACTTTAAATTGGATACAGTAAGCATAAAAATTGTTGTGATGGCAGGAACTGTTCATTTTTAGCATGAAGAATGAATGCAGTTGATTTTAGCTGTATTTGAAAGCTGGGCGTTAATAGAGATGGTGGATTCTAGCCTGCAGAGAGTATTTTGGAAATCTTTGTGGAGCTTCATAGTGTGACTGGGCTCTTCTGCCAGCAGGTTATCCTGCGTTCTCATGCATTTCTGTGAGGGGGCGGAGAGCAATGTAGGAGATTCTGAATGAGCAGAGAGGATAACTGGTTTAGGTACAGCGTTAACTTGGTCTTATTTTATCTCATTTTATCAGGCAAATTTGATCACTGAGTATGCAACGGTAGTACAGCCTGTACAAGTAGCCTTCCAACAGCAAATACAGAACCTGAAAACTCAACACGAAGAGTTTGTGAACAGTTTAACGCAGCAACAGCAGCAACAAATACAAATACCACCCCTAGAGAACGAGGTGAAATCAACACCCCCACCTCAGGCCCCCACAGCAGCACCAGCCTCGGCTCCACCATCTGCTCCAGTTACGCAAGCAGGTACAAACCTGTTCTGGGGGCCTCAGCAGAAATCCGTGGGTGGCAACATTGTGAGATTTTTTTAATTTTTTTTTTTTTTTTTTTGCTCCTTTTTTAGTAGTGAAGTACTGTGCTATGCTGACTGGGTTCAGGCAACAGCCTGAAACTGTTTGGAGGCTTGCAGCTGGTGCTTGAATATAAAAAGAACTAAAGAGACAAATGTTAAATGGATCAGAAATCCTCTCTCCCAGAAATAGATTTCTGCAAAGTGTTTACACATCCAGCAAAATTCGGATGGAGCTTGTTGTAGTGTGCTGGTGTTTTATTAACTACGTGTGACCTGGATGCTTATAATAGTCTCCCCTTTGTTTCAGATGATGGTAAATCTCAGCTGCCTCTAGCTGGTTCTTCAGAATATGACACAACAGGGTCCGGAGTGCAGGATCCTTCCTCTGGTGGGCCACGGGGCCCTGGCTCTCATGATCAGATTCCCCCAAATAAACCACCCTGGTTTGACCAGCCTCACCCTGTTGCACCATGGGGTCAACAACAGGTAAGAAACAGAGCTCTGAAATAAGGTTTAGAGGGAGGTGAAGGTTCAGAATGACCATTTTCGTTTGTTGGAAGTGTGGTGAAAAAGCTGTGGAAGTTAGAAATCCAGATTCAAATGCCAAGCTTTCTCATTCTGAGCCTGGTTAAAGGCAAAGTAGAACTTGTATTTCAGTTTGGCAACCATCCCACTTCCCTATGAACAAGCAGAACAAGGAGTTGTTTGGTTCAGTAACAATTTGGTCTTTTCCTGTCTTTGAAGCTGCAGTTGTTCAGACCTTGTATTTGGAAAGTTTTTCCACTTGTATGTGTTGCCTACAGGCCATATTTAATTTAAAAAAAGTAGATTAGTTTTGTTGTGTTTGTTAATTTTGTAGCCTAATGACCAGGCTGCTTTTCCTCACCGCCAGGGACCACCTCACTGTCCTCCGTGGAATAACAACCATGAAGGAATGTGGAACGAACAGAGAGATCAAGGCTGGAACAATCAACGAGAGACACCTTGGAACAACCAGCCAGATCCTTCTTGGAACAACCAGTTTGAAGCCCCGTGGAACAACCAGCACGAACAACCTCCATGGGGTGGGGGTCAAAGGGAACCTCCATTTCGAATGCAGCGGCCACCTCACTTCAGAGGCCCATTTCCTCCACATCAGCAACATCCCCAATTCAACCAGCCCCCGCATCCGCATAATTTCAACCGCTTTCCACCTCGCTTCATGCAGGATGATTTTCCACCTCGCCATCCCTTTGAAAGGCCTCCTTATCCTCATCGTTTTGATTACCCCCAGGGGGATTTTCCTCAAGGTAAAGTGTGTACCAGGCCAGGTTTTCTTATGTTGCGATGCTGATTGCCGTTACAAAATTATTTAGTGCTTTGGGGTGACAGCTTCTTCTTGGTGGACTGTTGGGTTTTTTCCCGAGAAATGTTGAGTTTGGGGGTTTGGGAAGCTACTGCTAACAGCTCAGCGTTGGGTGTTTCCTTGCTTTTTGAGTCTTCCCTCCCTGATGGATGCAGATAAACAGAAATCGCAATCCAAACTCAAGTCAGCATCTCTACAGGCACCCCTTTTGTGACTGTTTCACTTTTAAGAGTAGTAAACTCAAAGGTGAGGAGCAGCATTTGCTTGTAAATCTGATCTCCCAGGCATCAGGCTGTAGATGGGGGCTCTTCAGCTGTGCCCTCCATAGGTGGAGGAGGTTAGAGGAAGCCAGGCCAGAAGCATTTGTTCTTGTGCTTACATTCATCCATGCCCTTCTTTTCTTTTCATTTTTACTGAAAAGCTCTCAAATTATCTACCTTAACGTTGTGTGGCACAGTAGTGTCTGGTGGAACGATCCTTACCTCCAGTTCTCCCTTCTGGCTTGGTTTGCTCCCTCGCTGGAACACAGGGATGTCTGAGAGTGGAGTTGCTGCCTTTGGGGCTCAGACTTGGCTGCAGGCTCCCTGGTGAAGTCTGGTGTAGTTCTGCCCTCCTGTAGTTTCTATTTCACATGCAGAAGTGATAATTATTCTGGAGTGATCCTTATCAGTGTAAAGTCTAAAGAACACTCTGGTTCTGTATGACAAGCCACTTAACAGAGCAATTACGTTGCTGTGTAGGAGTTGCTATTTTAAGCTTAAAAGGGTCTCAATTCCCAGGTCCAAAAAACATTGAAAACCAATGAATTAGAGCTTATATATTTAGGACTGTGATTAACTTCTTCAGTAAAGATTGTTGTGGGGGTTTTTTTTCCTTCTTTTTCTTTGGGTTTTGTTGTTTGGTTGGGGTTTTTTTAAGAGTTGTGATAGTGAGTAGGGAAAACAGCTTTTCTTTTCCTGGGGGAATTAAGGTTTAAACTCAGAAAAAGATGCTCTGTTCTGGATTGTAGTGCTGATCCAAAACATCTGTTGTTTCATGTAAAGTTGTTGGAGGAGGGGATCTACTAAATCACATGGCTAAAGTTAGGAAAGTGCTGAAGCAATAACAACACAGACTGTGCTCAAGTTCCGATGAAGATGAGTCAAATAGTACTGGCTGAAGATTGGGCAGTGGCTATAATGGCTTTTTCTGGAAAAACTGTCGGTCCTGCTGCTGGAAATGCTGGGTTTCAGTCTTGTATTTTTCTCTGTGTAGTGCTGTGAGTTCAGCAGGGTGTCCTGGCGTTCATGGCAAATGGTTTTCCATCAGTGATTGGATGGATGTCATTCACTTCTCTATTTTAACAGGATATTATCTCTACCTCTTCTCGAAACGCCTCTTTAAACAAAGTATTTTCTTGTCACCTACTCATGTGAGTTAATTCCTGCCGTATTTATTTCTTTATATATGATGATTTGGCATAGAGACAGAACTAATTACAGGTCTGTGCTAAACCATGGTTGTGTATTTAGGCTTCAGAAATCGATCTCATCAGTAGCTGCCCTGCTGCATCTGAAACCTTTTGTTCTTGAGTGTGTCTTTTTTGTGGTACCTTTTGACCACAGTATGTCCCCAATTAAGCAGTGACTTAAAGTATCCTGTTGTGTTGAGAGCGGTCACTATGGCCAGGGAGGGAGATGCACTGGAAAGTTTCCATGAACGTGGACCTCAAGCCAGCCTCTAGTTCTCCAGTTCTGTTGCTTTTCTGGGTCTGCAAGGCTCTGGGTGCCAAAATTGATTTTTAGGCTAAATGCACTAATGGAAGGCAATGAACGATGTACTTCATTTCTCTATAGCTAAATAAAATGTTTTAACCCTCCCACTCTGCAGAAATTGGACCTCCTCATCATCACCCTGGTCACAGATTGCCTCATCCTGGAATCAGCGAGCATCCTCCCTGGGGAGGGCCACAGCACCCGGATTTCGGGCCTCCCCCGCATGGATTTAACGGGCAACCTCCTCACATGCGGCGACAAGGGCCCCCGCACATGAACCACGATGATCCTAGTCTGGTGCCAAATGTTCCCTACTTTGATCTTCCTGCTGGGCTGATGGCTCCGCTTGTAAAAGTAAGTGTTGCAACACGCCCTGACTTAGTAGAGTTAAAAGATCAAAATCCCATCATCAATAATAGGGACAGTTTAACACAGACACTCGTAGTTTCAAATCTTTCATCCAGCAACCATCAGCCAAGTTGTTGAAGGGTGTGTAAGGGCAGGAGCGGGGGGGAGAAAGGAGTGAAAATGGTGAAACTTTCAACTGTTGTGTCCTGGTGAAAGCTGTTTGAGCTTATGTATGTGAAGGACTAACTTAGTCTTGAAAAATCTTACCCTGGTTTTTAGAACGTGGAAATGCTCGGTGATTTTCAGATGGGCAGAGGGACCTTGCAGTTCTCATGTGGCCACTGTCCTAGTTTTGGTATTCAGAGTTCTTTACAAAGATGTTTTGCAACGTTAATGTTAGATATACAAACAAAGAATGATAGAGAACAGGAAACGTATCTATATCAGCATCTTTGGGAATATACACATGTATGCATTCTGTGTCTGAGATGAACAAATAGGGCTCTGCCATCTCTAACTCTGTGTTACTCTCAGCATACACCAGCTTTTGCCAGGCTTCCATCCAGCCACTTAGCACCAAGGTGGATAGATGAGATCTGCATTTTATCTACCTGGCGATCCAGTTAATGCTGCAACCTGTGTAGTGCTGGCTGTTCTCATAGAACTCAAAATGGTAGTGATAGCACGAGAAAGCATTGGGTCATCTGCAGAATCCTTATTTCTGGACCGTTTTTTTTATCCAGTAGTGAAATGTGAGGTCCCTACACATTTAAATCTATATTTATCTCTTCAGGTAGCCACCCCATGACACATGACACGAATGTAATTTGTTTTGTTTCCGGCAGCTTGAAGATCATGAGTATAAACCTTTAGATCCTAAAGATATACGTCTTCCACCCCCAATGCCCCCCAGTGAGAGACTACTGGCTGCGGTTGAGGCATTTTATAGTCCACCATCTCATGACAGGCCTAGAAACAGGTAAGAGTAGGTATAGCTAACAATATGGTAAGGAAAATGCCCTAAGAAGCTGTCTCAAACCACGAAGTGCCTCTCTCTTCCTTCGCCTGTGTCTTGGTTCTTCTAATGCTGAAATGAGTGCTCTTGTTGTGTTTTAAACTGCACACGCTGTTTGATCTTACACTGAGATTTGCAAGACCTTTTTGCCCAGGCTCTTTGTTCCCAACCAAATCTAGCGGAAATCCTGAACGTCTCTGCGTTGATCAAAGTAGAATTTTACAGATGTCGGTTCTGTGTGTGGTTGATTTATTGCAGTGAAGGCTGGGAGCAGAATGGACTGTACGAATTCTTCAGAGCTAAAATGAGAGCGAGGCGGAGGAAAGGTCAGGAGAAGAGAAATAGGTGAGAGATCCTGTCTGCTGCCTTGTGATGCATGCTGTTCGTGTGGAATATCTTGGGCTAAATGCAGAGGGGAGAGTCTGTTCAGCAGCGTGCTGATGGAATAACTTGAGTTTCAACTCGTTGGAATTTCTCTGATCTGCAGAAAAAAGTTTTTGCCGCCCTCACGTTTTCACTGCATTGCCTGCAGAAATACAGTGCTTGTGTGCAATACGAGTTTGGTCAGAAGTGTGTTGGCGTCGGTTGTGCTTCTCCCAGGAGTTTCACTGGGGTTTCTTTGCCTTTTATCTGTGCAGTGGGCCTTCTCGGTCTCGCAGTCGGTCTAAAAGCCGAGGTCGCTCGTCCTCCCGGTCCAATTCCCGATCTTCAAAGTCATCTGGCTCCTACTCGAGGTCACGATCTCGCTCTTGCTCTCGATCACGATCCTATTCGCGCTCCCAGTCCAGGTAGGGCGCAGCGGGCTGGGCCCTGGGAGGTGGGGGGGCAGGAGCCGGAGGAGGGGCCCCGGCTGTTGCTGCGGTGTCTCGTGCCTCTCACCCCGTGTGCTCTCCCTTTGCAGGAGCCGCAGCAGGTCCCGCTCTTCTCACAGTCGCTCGCGGTCGCGCTCGCGCTCGAGATCGAAATCGTATTCCCCAGGGAGGCGGCGCCGGTCCCGGTCTCGCAGCCCAACTCCTCCGTAAGCTTTTGTTTGTTTATTCCTCTTTTTTATTTGGATTGTTTGGAAAAGTACCGACGTGGGGGTTTTTGCGTGAGCTGGGAACAGTAAGCATCGCAACAAATCGTAGAAAAGAAGATGGAAAGTGGATTTAGAAACAATTCATACCTGTATGTGCTTGTAGAGAGACTATTCACTTGGTTGTGGTGGCTTTTTGTTACAACCAACCCCCGTGCAGCTGTGAAGGCTTTGTGTGCCTTCCTGGGAAGCAGGAGGAATCCTCCGAGTACTCTCTGTTAGCAAGACCGTAGTGTTTGATTTCCCTGGTACTGAGAAGCAGGTTGGGTGTTTCTGGCACCTTTCTAATTCTGTAATAGCTTTATAAAAGAATAGTTTAGTAGAACGGATGGGATTATACTGGGTATAATACAGAGAATACATGACCTTGCTTTGTGTCAGAACAGGATCACTTGTTCTTAATTTGTTCTTTTTATTCCCTCAGTTCTTCTGCTGGTTTGGGCTCCAGTTCTGGGCCTCCTATACCAGAATCAAGACTTGGAGAAGAAAATAAAGGCCATCAAATGCTAGTGAAAATGGGTGAGATGCTGCTCTGGAATCTCATGCATGCCAAGAAACAAAATCAGGCACCAAAACTTTGGATACAGTTAATAAATGCATGTTCATAAGTAATTATCCTTTGGTATTCCAAGGTCAGCGTAAGGATGTTCAGAGGTGTGTGTGTGGCACACGGAGCAGTGGTGGTAGCTGCCATTCTGGGCAGGATGTGCAAGACAAACAGAAATTCCCTACCCGAGGTGTTTCATCTCCCTGTAGTGCACATCCGCGGGCTGGACTGGGCAGATGGGGCTTGTGCTGGCTTCCCTTTGCCCTCATAAAAGTTTTAGGGATCGTGCTGATGCCTGTCTGCTCCCAGAATCTGCATATTAATGCTTTTGAAATAAACAGTTCCCATGTTGTTTCAGGCTGTTACCGTCCTGCTGTATCAAATGAATGCTTTTTATGGTTGTTTCCAAAATGTCTGTGTTTGTCTTCAGAATTCTAGTAGTAAAAAATAGTCACAGGATTGCAACGTTACGTCTTTTCTGCAGGATGGAGTGGATCTGGTGGATTGGGAGCCAAGGAACAAGGAATTCAGGATCCAATTAAGGGAGGGGATATCCGAGACAAATGGGATCAATATAAAGGAGTGGGAGTTGCATTAGATGACCCTTACGAAAACTACCGAAGAAATAAAAGTTACTCGTTTATCGCACGCATGAAGGCCAGAGATGAATGTAAGTGAATGTTTCTAAGCAATTTAAAAAACTCTGCAGACTCGATAGTGGTTTTATCCTGTTTACTGTAGATTTTAAACCTGAATGCAAAGACTAGTAACTCTTAATTCTTTCTAATGTCATGGATACAGCAAACCAGCAGGTAAGTAGACATATACTCTGATTAACCCAGCATCTTTTCCCTTTTAGGAGTTGTGTTTGTATTCTCATTTCTGAAACATTAATTCTGTGTCAGCCACTATCCTGGCTGCATCCTTGAACATCACCCTTCCCAGAACAGGAGCAATCCCTGAGGTAGTGGAGGGAGCTGGAAGGTCTTTGGGGTTGGAAGGAAGTTAGACCAGGCTTTACTGTTTGGTCCTGCCCAACTCCGAGGTTCCTACCGTTAGCTGTGTTCTGCCAAAGCCAGAACTGGTAAAAAATTCACCGTAGTGCAGGAAGAGTTCAGAAAAAGTGGAGGTGCTTCTTGAGAGGTGAAGTCAACTACCCAAACTATAGATTTTTGCAGAGAGTCTGTAGGTAGAACAACTATGCTTGCCAATGACTAAAAGGAAAAAAATTGGCATGCTGAATGAAAAGTCACTTCTGCCTATGGCTGCAGTAGATCTGTGTAATGAAATGGGTTTAAATAAAGCCCAAAAGGAGAAATTCCTTATGAATAGAGCCCTCATTCCATGAAACATTTCAGACAGCTTAGGTAACTGCAGAATGTGTAAGAACTCTTTTCCCTATTGTTTCAGTGAAGCGTGAAACGCAAGACCCTCCACCACCTGAATAAGACTCTCTGAAGAAAGATGTCTTGCATCTTCTACAAAACATTAAACTTGTATAAATCCGGATTAAAGTCTGGAGGAAGTGACAAATGAATTTACTTTTAAAACTATGGTGAAAAATGGAAAGCTATGACATGTACTTCAACACTTGTCGCTTAGTGTTTAAAAAAGGCCAGTCGTTACTATGACATGTCTAGCAAGTTTAAGAATTTCCATTTATTTTGCAAAAATTTTTTAATTAGTTACCCATTTTATACTAGGATTAAACCCCGGTCACGCTCTCCCTGGTGCAGGATTGTGATTCATTCATTCCTGTGGAATACAGACGTTATCTGATATGGTTACATGTTCTCTAGTTCCATAATGTATGTTTATTTCTCTCAAAAGGTTAATTCTATTTGAAGTGGAGGGGTGCTGCCTTGGGATCAAGTCAGACTGATGCTGAGCAGTGTATCCTAATGTCTAAATGGGGAATGAAGCATCTAGTTCCAGTACAGGTGACCTATGAGCACTGTGCAAGCTTGTTAGAACCTACCCTACAACTTAACGCCCCTACACACCAGCTGCTGCAGTCACAACTCTGGTCAGAACACGAGGGTTAACTGTTCTAGCTTTTCACGCGCTCTAAGGGATGTTCAATGCTTTGTAACGGAAGACATTCTTTAAGCTTTTTATATTTTTGTATATACCCTTTAATAAAAGCAAATTAGCTCAATAGAAGAGAAGCCATTTTCTCTGCTCTACAAGTTTCTAACGATGAAACGTTCTTGGAAACTTCCTTTAATCGCAATGAGAAAAAAAAAAAAAAAACCCGCAACCAAAAAAAAAAACCTTTTGTAACTGTTTCCAGAGACCACCAGCTAAAGATGTTAGGCCCTTACACTGCACTTCCACTCCAGAGGTCTGCGTGGTGGTAACCTCTTCCAGAGCCCTTTGTTTGTATAGCAGAAACCCTCTTAAAACCATTCAGTTACTATGGTGAAATATCAGTTTGTTCTAGATCTACTGTAGTTGTGGAACTGTAACTGTCTGTGAATCAGCATACAACACCTGTATGTTATCAACTTGTGAATTTTATTGTTCTGCCTTCCAATAAACACTTTTTTTTTTAATAAAAGTAAAATGGTGGCTCGTTTTTCAGAGGAATTGGCTTGTAAAGCTTCCCTGTATCGAATTTATCTACCTACACAAACAAAATTCTATATAAACACTGTTGGAATACGGCACTAAAGTCAGGATCTGGTGTTTTTCTCCTGTGATCATTCCTCGGGTGCTGTAGTACAGACTTTCACTTCTACCCTGATCACAGATCACCCAATCTCTGTGATAGACACAAGAAGTGTTTTCTTCGTTTCTTTTTTTGGCTGAGCAGAGTCTGGCTGAAGGTTCCTGCTCATCCCTCAATCATGTACATTAGTATAAAATTCAGAAATAGGAAAACTATATATCCAGTTTAAAAGTTATCTGTGCAGTTTTTCAATTTTGGAAGGGTTTCTTGTTCCACCTTGAGATCTGTATATGTAAATTTTACTTGAAATTCAAAGAGTCAAAGCAGATTTTCCTTCTGTGCTTTCCAAATTTCTTCACGTGCTTGCTCAATTGTTAGAGGTGGGGATTTGTGTTTCTTGATGTACTGCAAAAAAAAAAAAAGTTAATATACAAATTTATCACGTGGATAAATACTTTCTAGTATTTAATAACTAATCTTTATGTCAAGATGATCACTTTCCTGTACTAGCACCAGAAACTGATACTCCTGTTGTACATCAGGGAGATCCTTGCTCCTTTGAGGACAGTTCAATGCTACAGCAAAAAGCTTATTCTTTCAAACCACGACCTTCAGTGAGACTTCAGTCTTCTTTTACTGTATAAACTCTTGACTCCTTAACGGGCACAAGCCTTCTAGTATTCTTCTATAAAGTAATATGCTCAATGATAACATGAACTTTATCTGATTCATTAGTAACACACAGAGAAAATGTGTTTGCTGCAAATACCAGGAGCATTTGGCAAGGAAAACACCCTTAGTGGATCTCGGCTGCCCTCTTGTCTATCACAAATACCTCTTTAGCCTCCTCCAGGGTATGGTAGTGGAACTTCTCGCTCTCTAATGACTCCACGAGGGATGAGTGAAGGTGGTGAATGTTCTCTACAAACTGCTGAGTCAAGAGCAAGTGCTGTTTCAACATGGCATTTAGAACAAGAACGGAGGGGCTGTACGCTGTCAAGGCTGCAAGAAAGGGAGAGTGTACACTTTAGTGATGCGTTTCAGTCAGATAGTGAGGGCTGAACAATCCAAGCAGGGGTTAGGTGCATAAAATAGAGTAAAACAGAAAAGAAAGAAACATTTTTCAGTACCTTCTACTGCATCCATGCTGATGGTGTGACTGGCAATGGGTACTGGGTCAACATAACTGTGTCCCAGAGGTGGGTCAAGTACTGCAGAGGTGTTTGCTGTGTACAGGATAAAATAGCAATTACTGGGTTTGGAAAGGTTTAGTGCTGGAACTTGGTTCATCTTCAGTAGCGTCCTCGGACATCAGTTGCTGTAGAACTGCTGTAGAGCTGTACAGGGAATTCTGTCAGCCAAAAAAAATGCTAACATAGTTCTGTGACCTCCACAGTTTCTTTACTCTTACGTTCATAACACGTCATTGTGGGAGGCACCTTTTCTAACCCTAGACAGAGTAAAAATAAAGGCTTTTGTACTTGAAGGAATCTACTGTTTTCAAGCACCCCTGAATTTCTATTTCCTTCTTGAGAACCTCTACTTTCTCCTCCTTGCTACCCCTCAGGAACAGTTAAGAGTCACATCTGTCTTTCGTAAATGGGGCCATAGTGCTTTCCCAAGAAATAAATACAACGCAAAAACCAACTCTGCAATGGGTGATCACTTTACTATCAATGCAGTGGTATTGCTTACAGTCAAAATGTTCAATTCCATTTGAGAATGTTTCTCAGGCTATTGCAAGCTCTGTTGCTAACACCAGCTCATCCATCCACGCTTCCTGTTGCAGGGTTGGGTTTTTTTAGCAAAAACCAGTTCCAAATTCTTATTCTGTTGTCCAACCCCAATCTTTTCTACAACTAGCAGATGAAAGTGCCAGGCTTTTGAAAGTTTTTAGATTAATGTCAGCTAGGGGAAGCTAGTACTGAAACTAATAGCTCTATTAAGGCTGACTCGGCTAGCATATATACAATGTAAAAATTGCCCAAATAGGGCAAGATCTTGTGAACTCACTCTTTGACCAGCTGTAGGTGAACAGAGGATCCACTGTCTGGACTGCAGTTTCTTTCACAGTTACTCTGTGTACCTGCTCGTGCTGCTCTCGGGTAAGTAAAGGTGATGATGCTGAGGATGGGTGTTTTCCAGAATACTCGCAGCTCTCAGAACATTCCTCTGACATTTCTGATACAGATTCCCTGTCTGTTGTAGACAGAGACCTTTCGAAGTCTTCAGAATATTCTGAATTAGCAGTTCTCTCCTCATGATCAAGATAATCCTGTTTGTGTCTAGGAAAATCTGCAGAAACTCCACTTAAATGCTCAGAGATTTCAGCTTCAGCATCAGTTTTATCAATATCCCCTTCGGAAGCATCATTCACACCAGTTACTGCACTTGCCATTTTAAGAGAAGTTTGGTCTTTTTCCACCAGGAATGTATCTTTTTTTGGATTTGATTCTTGAGTAATTTGAAGTTCTGTCCCCTGTAAAACAAAACAGCTGTATTTGAGGAGACTCAGGAAAGTACAACCCAGGAGCTGCCTCCAGTCTTCTTCACCTGTTTGCTGCGTATCACTGAGAGTTAGCTACTACTTTATTAGGAAATAAAAACGTTGTTCTTCTGTGTCATCTTGTGAACTGTGCAGTGCTGTTACATTTAGTAAGGAAATACACTAAAAAAAATTTGGTCGGGTTTCATAGACTAAAATCCTGATCTAACCCTCGCAGCTAGTGAGACACGCCCACCTCAGGCTGTGAGTAGAACAGAAGTCTTTATTTTAGAATATCCACCCTCCACCAAAGGTAGAATAGAAATATGTGCTAGTAGGGAACTTCTACTTACTTTCTGCTTTAATTCTGCTGCCTCACTGGTGCTATTTGATGCCAAATCATCAAGGCTCAGGATATTCAGTCTGAAGTCTGCAATCAAATGACATATCATCAGGAGAATTCATATGAAAATTACAGTACACTTTCCCTTAAGCAAGAAAAGTGGGAAAAAAAAAAATCAATCAGTACTACATTCCTAGTTTACAGTGTAATACTGAAAAGCAATAGTAATCACTCTAAGCCTTTAACTTTGTAGCAGCTCTTTCTCTTTCCCTCCTTTGCCTGTCAGTGGATCTGCTAGTCCAAGTTCAGGACATTCTTGCTGCCTCTCAGTTACATTTGTTCTCACTCAGACCCATTAGTGCATTGTCCCACTGATATATGGAAACTATTCTAAATGTTTTAATTGTTTTGATGTCACACCTGTCACACTGGGAAGAATTATGAAACTGAACCCATTAAATCAAAAGCCAAGAAAAATAAAAATATATAGCATGGAAAAAAAGAAACATTAACATAATTCCTTTGATAAAGCCTTTTGAAGTATTTGTCCATGTTTATTAGTCAATTTATCAGTAGATTATTAGTACAAATCACGCCAAGTCTACTGTGACAATATTTTAGAACTAACTTACCATTTGAGCCGCTGCTCGTTGAATCTTCTGCACCAGCTGCTTCTGAAAATAATTCATCTAATGATTTTATTTCACTTCTGTCACTTTCGAGTGATATTTGGCTTTGCTTGGTGTTGCCTGTTCTAGGCAGAGTAATCTTTACAGTATTGTCTTTCACGGAAGAAGACGGCGACTGAGATCTCACATTATGTAGTACTGACAGGTTTCTGCTGGCTGGTGAAAGTGCTGGTGAATTAACTCTACCAGAAACATTCTTCTCTGAGTCTTTGCTATGAAAAAAAGATGCTTTAGATACCTCTGTTGGTGAAATTTCCTTATGAGATGGAGGAGGCGTTCCTGATGAAACTGGAGTCTTACTCTTTTGAAGAACATGAAAAAGAGATTTGTTACTTTGTTTATTATGTGTAGATCACTAAAAAGGAAATCAAGTTATAATGGGTAAAAAAGAGTAATTTAAAAATGTGAATCGAAGGTAAATCATATCATGACCAAGCCACATATGCAAAATTAAAATTTAGTTTCTGGTGTTATCTAAATAAAAAGTGATCTATGAATTAAAAGAATTTCATAAAAGTGTAAATAAAAAATACATAATCCAGCGAAGTCTGTATTTACCTTTCCATTCCATTTAGAATCCGTTACAACTCTCCTATTCTCATTTCCACTGGGAATCTCCAAAGAGCTCTCCATCAGCTCTCTCATTTCCTCTTCATCGCTATCCAAACCCAGCTGTTGCTTGACCGTAACATTCTTTTTAGGGCTTTGGACGCTTTCCTCTTCCTTAGAACGGGCATTACCGAGGGTCGTATTTCCACCGGCAGTAACATAATTCTTCAGATACTTCTTGCCCCTTGCACCGTGTTCATGACTGGAGGCAGATGAGACGGACTCTTCATCCAAAGATGTCTGGCCCAAGTCAGTGCTTTGCAGTTCCACCTGCTTCCTCCGGGTCACGATTCTGCTTTCCAGCTGCGCCGCTTTCCTCAGGGCTGCGCTCAGCCGCGTGTGGGAAGCACCACCCGCCGTGCTCTTTGCGGCACGCCTGCTCGCTGCCTGCACCGCACTGCCCGAAGTCTGGCCCCGCTGGCTTCCACGTACATTTTCGTCGCGCACCTTTAGGAACCTGCTGGGGCAGAACGGAGTTCTTCCAGACTTCTCCAGCTCTGTGTTAGCCACAGAGCGGGCACTACAGGAGCGAGGGAGGACGCTGCGCCCGGCTGTGAGGGTTCTCCGGTGGGCAGCATCACCGTGTCCCTGCCGAGGAGAGGATGCAAAGAGCCCTCAGAGGCGGAGGCAGGCGGCCCGGTTCAGGTCCCGCTCCCCTGCCCGCGTCCCTGCCTGCGCCGGGCCACCTCCTCCCACTCTCCGCGGTGGGCTCTCCCCACACGCGGCTGAGGCGGCGCGGCGGCCGGGACGAGAGCTGGCGCCTCACCTGCCCCCCGCCCGCGGGCGCCCGAGCGGCCGCGGCCATCCGGGACGGACCGTCCTGAGGCGGCGGCGGCGGCTCTCCCAGGCCAGCGCTGCCAGCGGCGGGCCGTTTCCCGGAGACAGGGACTCCCCAACATCCCGCCCCCTCATTGGCTCCGCGCAGAGGTGCTTGGGCGCAACCAGCCAATCCCAAGAAGAGATACTGCCGCCCGCCCCGGGAAGCGCCGACTACACGCCCCAGCATGCATTTCGCCGCGCGGCCACGGTCCAGCCCGCCCCTCCCTCCGGGGGCGTTAAACCAATCCGATCCCGCGTCACCACAAGTTAGGAGAACGCAGCCAATCAGAGCCCGCCGCGGGAAGGGCGTGGCCCCGAAGGCGCGAGGCTGAGGGCTGGTGGCGCTTAGAGGCGCGAGGGCGCGGGTTTGCGCGAGGGCGGCGGCGGCGCCCGGAGGCCGCGGCGGGGCCCAGACCACGGCTGCTCCTCCGGGCCGCGGCTGCTCCTCCGGGCCGCGGCGGGCTTCCCGGGAGCAGTTTCTGCACGCAGGTGGGGAGAGGGGCCGGCGGGGCGGCTGCCGGGCGTGGTGGTGGGAGCGGGAGCTGGTGGGGAGGGACACACGCACCCCCCCTGGCTGTACCGCCCTTCCTGGCCCCGCCCGCGTGTGGCTGCTGGCGGGGCGGCCGGCTGGCAGAGGTGGGTGAGTTGTGAGCATGAGGCGGGCCCCGGGAGGTTTCACGGAGATGCAGTGCGAGATAAAGGCTCCAGTGGAAAGATGCTCCAGGAACCATCTCCGGAGTCGGGGATTTGCCTTTACGGTTGTGCCACGCATGGCAATAAAAGTATTTTTCTCTACAAATGGAGAAAACTCTTTAAGTTTAACTATTATATCTTTACAGGTTTACAAACTAGTGAAAACTCCCAATTTTGTGCCATCTCCTCACGATTTAAACCATTTAGTAACAAAGGGAAGGCTGATCGTTCCGCATACTGTGAAACGTGAGCAGAAGATAGATTGTGGGGAGGGATATGTTAAGTTTTTTTTCCTCAGACTTGGACCAGAAGAACCTAAGTGGGGATTCACATTATTACATCATGTTTGGTGATTTGTAGTTAACTTATAAATTACAGGTAATTTATAGTTAGATTTATAACTTTTATAGTTATTTCTGCATCACTAAAATACTGTCACTGCTGTTGTGCAGTTCTTCAAAGATAGGTGTGGAAAAATCATAAAGGAAGGCTCTATTAAAAAAATAAGGATGTTGTGGCTGTAAGGAGTTAGCTCTTCCATGCTTGAGAGATCTCTCAATATGCATTAACAAAATACATATTTATGCAAACATTCTAAGCTGATTTGAAGGACATAACTGAAAATGATTGGAATGAGCTTAGAATAAAAGTAGGTTTTCAGCAGGATTTTTTTTTTTTTAAGTCCTTTAAATAAACCAATGTACTGTAGGCTGTTATCTGCCCCTTATATACTTGTATGTAGTTTCCAGTGACTTGGTGAAATTTATACATTTGTATGTCAAAGTGAAATTTGTCATGTGTCTAATATAATTATATAATTATTCAGCTTGTGGGCATAGTTAATTTTTATAATGCCTACGTATCTGTTTTCTGGGTTTGGTTCTGTATCAGAACTAAACTCCCAACTACACAAAATCTAATTCTGAGGTAGATTTAAGACTTTAAGTAGAAGCCATGTCATCCATTAAAAATGGAATGGAATGGGAGAGGTATCTAACGGAATTAGAAGGAAAAGGTAAACAGTCTGTATTTATCTGCAAAGAAGTTAACAATACAAAGCATATAATGTCTTGTAGGGCCAGATATTTGTGGATCTGAGACAAAGAAAGTCCATGTTATTTTAAATCACAAGAATAAACCCCATCCAATCAAGAAAGTGATCAGATGCAAGGTAAATACGCATTTCAAAGATACATGAACTTTAAAATAAACAAGTTACAGGGGTATTAGGAAATAAAAACCAAAACAAACCCCCAAACGACTATTCCAAACGTGTAACACCTTTGAGATGTTCTACTTTTCATCATATCTTGTCATGTTAATTTTGGGACTTCGGATATTTCTTAGTTCGTTATATATTTGTGATTTAATAATTGCATTCCTAATACCTGATAACAGAATGGAATAAGATTGGATGGTGTTGTGTAATTGTGGTTTTTAATTGTAACTTTAATTTCACATAGTGGGAGAGCACTTTCTTGTGATACAAATGTAAGATCCTGGATATATTCGATGGTTTTGCTTTTAACCTATGTAGTAAACCTTTTTATGTGCCTTTGCTTTAGCTGTTTAGGATATAAATAACTTGTATTCGATATTAACTAAAATCATTACTTTATCTGATAACTGTTGCCAATCTTGTGATGCTTCCTCCTGACAATCAGGTATAGACTATTGTTTTCTTGCAATCATTCAGTTTTGTTCAGAGACACAGATGGGAGGACTGGAAAATACATATGAAAAATGTCATTGATTTCATTTTCCTCCTTTAGGAGACTTTGGGAATTATTTTTATCTTACTACTGCTTATGAAAAATCCATTAGAAATTAGCATTAAAATTCTGGTGCGAGGCAGTTCCCAAGAGTTCTTCAGGTGCTTAAAAATTGTACTTGCTTTCTTTAAAACCCAGGTTGACAGATATACGCACCTATATACTTTGATTCTAAGGCCAGATCAGACTTACAAAGTAAAAATTGATAATGAGATGGTTGCATCTGGCAAATTAGAAGATGACTTAGAATTTTTGCCACCGAGAAAAATTAATGATCCAACAGTGAGGAAACCCATTGACTGGGATGATCAAATGCAAATTGATGATCCAAATGACATCAAACCTGAGGTAATTTGCTGTCCTTGTTCGGCGTTACTGAATTATTTCATTTCTACTGGGTACATGTTTGATAAAGTTGAACTCTTGCACTAGTTTTGCTTTCCAAATCTTCCTGTGTCTTTTTACAGGGTTGGGATGAACCTGAATATGTTATGGACACAAGTGCTGGGAAATCTGAAGACTGGGATGATGCAGTGAATGGAGAATGGCATTATCCTATGGTCAAGAATCCTCTCTACAGAGTATAAATAATCTCATATCCTAGTTATGGGTAACACTTTAAGCAGCTTTTCTTTGCCTGACTCTTCAGAATATCAGCTTATCCTAGGGGGAATGGAAACCAAGGCAGATTGATAACCCAAATTATAGAGGAATTTGGCTTCATCCACAGATTGACAATCCAAATTACTCGCCAGACTTCAGTACCTACAGCTATGAAAACAGCAGCATCATTGGACTAGATATCTGGCAGGTGAGATGCCTTTACTGGGAAAAAAGAACTTTTCTCTCCCTGAGTATATAGCAACCTGTTTACCCTTTGCATAGAAACATTATCTGTTGTTTTGGTATTTTAGGGACCTATGTATTTAACTTGCTCTTATTTAAATAAGTGTACAAATTGAAAAGTCTGTAAGACACACTGATCTTCCGCTGTAGTTATTATTTGTTTTTGTAGTTATGGATGATAAACATCTGCAGGTAAGTGAGGTGCCTAAGCTAATTTTTCTAAGTGTTGCAAAATATGACTTAATTTCACCTGACTTGAGGTGCATGACTGAGGCCTCAAGCAGCTCAGTTACTCCTGAGTTACCCAGAGATTAATGAGGAGAAAACTGCCCTCTGGGGTGCCTCTATCTCAGGTTTCTTGACGAGCCAGTGATGAAGTGTGCCTAAAGTTAAAACGGGTTCTTTAGATTCTTGAAAACGGTTGTCCAAAACCAGAGAATCCTTCATCAAATTCTGTAAAAAAAACCTATGGGGTTCTTGATATGATTATTCTATATTGAATATATGATACAAACTTATTGTTTAAAAAATTAAAAGAAGACTCTTTAAGAGAACAAAGAGACATCCTTGTTTTTTCCCCCCCTCCTATTCCTTCAAAGGTGAGAGCTGGCACAATTTTTGACAACTTCTTGATAACAGATGATGAGATTTATGCAGAAGACTTTGGCAATGAAATATGGGGCAGAACAGAGGTAATATGAAATTCTTGTATCTGTTTTGGTTCTTTATTACCACAATTTAAAAATCCCCTGTCTAATCTGATCAGGAAACTATTGGTGCATAAACATGAAATCTTAATATTAGGATCCTGAAAAGGAAATGAACATAAAGCACACTGAGGAAGAGCAGGAGAGAGAAAGGGTTACAGAAGAAAAATACTTTGAGCAACGGTTTAAGAAAAAGCTAGAGAGAAAAAAAGAATGTGGAAAGTATAGAGCAGCGAGGAGCACTATCAAGAAGGAAGAGCTTTGTTATTTGAAGTTCACTTTTTTACTTAAATCACTTAAGGATTTTTTTCACTTGAGGATTTTTATATTTTCCTAACAGCTTGTTGAAATCTGCACCACTGGAGTTGTATTAAAACAGGATTTTTTCTAAAAATTCAACATTAAAGTTTATGACCAGTTTTTGTTATTTTTAATAAAAATACCATAGTTAAATTCTCTATAGAAAAGGTTAATTTTTTCATTAACTGTGTCTTAACACTGCTAAAATGTATTTAAAAGACCTGTAATAAAGCACTAGGTTTTGGACCTGTTATATTTTCATGGTTTAATATTAAATGTAGAATTCATGCTCATTTTGGTTGAGGACAAATCATAAAAAAGCTTATTGTGGTATTCATTAAAGGCTTTGGCACGTCAAATGTGCGAAGTGTGTTTCAGACTAAGGAGATAAACTTTGCTAAGCTTCTGCAGTCCTTGTGCACCTGCCAGGGTTTCCCGGATTACATGAACGCGCCGTGGCTGCTCCTGCCCCTTCGGCCCTCGCTCCTCTGCTGATGGAAGCTTCCAGCTCTCTGCCTCCATGGGGAACCTGAGTGACGTTAGTCTGTCCAGTCACAAATCTATCTAGATAGTTCTTCCCCTTCAAAAATCTGAAATGAATACATACATTGCTTGGAATCTGTCTCAATATTTATTTTTTTTCCTAATAGGGTGGGGGGGGAGGAAGTCTGACCTCTCTTGTAACTCCTGTGACTTGTTCAGTCACTTCCTTCATCCTTTCTCAAGGCCTTCTGTTCTGCATTCCCTCCCCAAGAACTAAAGCTGTAAATTTAGCAAAACCTTGAAGCCAGGCTCATTTTGCAAACCAGGCTTCCAGAGCCAACGGTTTTGCATTTTCCTCTCTGCTACCCTGACACTGCCTGAGCAGAGTTTTGTGTGGCAAGGAGAGAGGGAGTGGGAGGATCTGTGGAAACCCCGACTTCAGCCAGGCTAGTTTCTAGCCTGTGGAGCAGCTGAGGTCAAATTCTTTTGTTTCTGCTTGGCAGAGTCCTGTCTCCTGTTAAATAATTCCCGTGACGCTTTGGGGTGAAGAATTTTGAAAGCTGTTCAAATACACTCTGTTGAGTTGCTCTTTGACGAGGAGAAAAGGTAGATTCGTGGTTTTAGCTTTTATACGGCCACAATGATTCAGGCTGCTGTTCAGTATTTATATGTTGCTGTCAAAGGTAACTTTGTTGGATTTGATGTTAAATATTTGATCACAGACCGTGTTGGGTTTAATGTTGAATATTTGATCACAGACCAGAGGAAGCTTCATGGGGCGAGGTCTGTTTTGACAGGGTTTAGTGTCATTAAGTAAAACAGCAGAGGTTTGTCCAGCGGAAAGTTGGATGCAGGTCATGCAGGTAAAAGGTCGATCAGTGCCTTGACTCGGTTACCTGGAAGAATATTCCGCCGGGCAGCGGCAGTCTTCCCTCGCCCTGCTCTGGCCGTGCGTAGGTAGGTCACCGCCGGCTTTGCTGGAGAAGAGCCGCGGCTGGGAGAGGAGAGAGCGCGGGAGCGGCCCCTGCCCGCCGCGCTGGCGAACGGCGGCCGGGGCCGGAGGAGCCGGCACCGCTCTGTTCCCGGGGCCGGCGCGGCTCCCGAGCTGCGGCCGCGGCGGCCCGGCAGGCCCCGGCCCCCGCCCGCCCCGGCCAGGCCCAGCGGGGCCGCGCGGTGCCAGGCGCGGCCGGGCGGGCTCCCGCCGCCGCTCGCCCCGCCTCCCCCCGCCCCGGCCGCTGCCCGAATCAGTGGGAGGAAGATGGCGGCGCTCATCCCCCTCAGCCAGCAGGTAACCGGCCCGGCCCCGCGGCGGCCGGACCCTGCCGGGACCGCGGTGGGGGCGGCTGAGGCGAGACGCGGCCCTCCGGCCCCGGCGGTTGGGCGCCGGTCGGGGAAGGGCGAGCGGGCCCTCCCCGGTGCGGGTCCCCCTCCCGCAGGCGGGTGCATCCGGGGCCGGGTCGGCGCTGGGGCACAGGCCCTGCCTCTCCCCGCGGCCGGGGGGGGGGCTCGGCCCGCGGGGGGGACGGGGCCGGTGCGGGGCGGGGAGCAGGCCCCGCGCTGGGGCGGAGGGGCACGGGCGGGACGAGCCTCCCCGGGCAGGCGCCGGCCGCTGCTGAGGGGGCACAAAAGGCGCCGGCGCCCTCCCCACATGGAGGCCCCGAGCTGCCCCCGTGGGGAAGGGGCAGGGCAGCGCCGAGGCTTTCTGGATGCTTTTCCCTCGCCCAGCTGCAGCGCCGGGGATTGAGCTGCGGGGGTCCGAGGGCCAGGGCAGGGCTGGGGCTCCCTCTCTGCGCGGGACTTGGGTCGCGTCACCCTGTTTTCCTCGTTGTACCCGGGGTTAATGCCGCCTTGAGCTGCTCGGGGTGTCATGACTGCGCTTAATATTCGGGAGGTGCAGGGGTAGCGTAGCCGGGGGCGGGGGGACACCAGGAAGGGGCTGGCTTCGAGTGAAAAGGCGGGTTTCACCCATCGGCAGGAGAATGAGGTTTCTGCAGGGGGGTGGAAGACCCTGAACCTTGGAGCTTGTCTCGCACAAGGTGGCTGGCGCGTCTCTGGGAAGAGGCTGGGTTTGGAGCTCTGGTTTCAACGTTTGGAATCCCTGAGTAGATTTTTGTGGTTGTTGTTGTTGTTACGAGGGGGTTTCTTTTATTAATTTCTTCACCCAAATAATTTAAACCTGAACGGTGTGATCACTGTTTGTTCTTTTCCATACTCCTGTGAAGACAGGCAGTTAACTTGGTTCCTTTAAAACAAAAGAAAACCAACGCGACCCACCAGCCCCCAGTGCCTTGAAGTTAAAACTATTTTCTACGCTAGGCCAGTCTATTTTCTACTCCTATTTTCTACTACTAGGCCAATAAGGAATTGAGAACAGCTGGTGTTGGTAGTTCAAATTATTTAAATATATTGATTTCCTTTTAATAATGGACTTTGGTTTGGGATGCTCTGAAAATTTCTTTTTCAGTGGAGTTATGTGGTGCTTGAGTAACATGTAATTTGCTGTGCATCTTATTTAGAGAGCGCACTGCTTTTTAGCTTCTGAATAGCAGTAGGAGTCCAGATTAACATCTGTTTAATTAAATGAACATGTTCAGAAGCATCTGAAGACATCCACAAACATACAAACTGTTACCAAAAGTTTTTAAGTGAAGTAACTTGGTGTAAAATATATATGTATATATATGTAAAATCAACTCTGGACTTGAAAGAGTTTGTTATTGTGGAACTTCTGTAGTACATTCATAAAAACGTATCAAATGTCATACTAGATATCCTGCTTCTGCCTTGTTTAAATTCTAATTTGTATTTGAGAGACTGGCATCAGTAGTAGTTTCTTTTGTATAACATATTACATCGAGGGAAAAGGGCCATGTTCTGTGAACATAACAGTTATTTACCATATTATTTTCCAGTTAATTCAGTGGAAGCATTCTAGTTTTAAAACTTCTTTTTCTATGTTGAACTGTCAAGACTGTTCTAGATGTAATCAGGGCAGTAAATAGAATTTCCCTGGAAATGAATAAACTTCCTCTTTTAATAGCTTCAGTTTTGTGATTACTATAGAGATATGCGCTATTTATAATAAATGCCAGAAATGGTATTAAAAGGAATAACAGAGGTTACATGTGCTGTAACGGTGAAGCGTGTTCACTCAGAGAAAATAACAATATTGATATCAATGTATTAGGAACTATAAACAATATGGGTAATGCAAGCATGTGAAAGTGTTTAATCATATTTGTTCTCATACATTAATTTTATTATGGCTCTGTTGTTCTATGAAGTTATGTTTTTATGAGGCTTTTATGAAAGAGAATTTAGATGTCTTAAGTGCATGCAAACGTTTCAGCTGTCTTTGTTTCAACTAGCTATGCATAAAAACAGTTGGAGAGCAAGCGTGTAGAATCAGTTCTTGGAGTTAAATCCTGGTTTCAGTTGTTGTTTATCTTTGATAACTTTCTTTTCTTGAATATTTGATCACCTTATCAGTGGTCTTTCCGCTGTGCCAGGCATGTTCAACCTACAGCCTCTGGAGGTTATGGAGAGTTATGTTAGAGAGATTGGGACAGCACAGATCATTTTGTAGCTCAGTCTTCTGAGGCAACTCAGGATACTCGGCGAGTAGAATAAGAGCAAAGGTAATCTTTCTGGGACAGCAGCAACCTTTTGTCTCTCATCTTTGTGGAACACCTTGGGGTTTTTTTCCCCTTTGGCAGTACCTATTTTCATCTACCATATTATGTGACAAGAGTGGCTGAAATAAACTTGTGAAACAGGAGGACTCTAAGGAAAGTAATTAATCTGATCCAGAGTTCTTTGTGGCCCTGAGATGACCTCAGGAAAGAGGCTGCTAGGACTGGCTTTATTAATTGTTCTGGTGGCAGCAGCTTACACCTGCCTTTTTCCCAGAGCTGTGTTAAGGGACATGGAGACGTGTTCATGTGAGTGTACTGCAGGGTGCCAGATCTGCTGTGAGTGCAAGTTCGAGACTTGAACTTCAGATTTGTACAGGAAATCAACTCAGAGGTCAAACAAGGCACCAGGGTTCTGGAGTGTCTGTTCAGGAGATGGTGTAAGTCTTGGTCATAGATGATGCTTTGGGGAATATGGAGTAGACCTAGAAACCAGGAGGTCGTTAACCTGTAAGTCAAATGGAACAGCTGTATAACAGGTTTTATCTTTTGACCACTCATCAAATGAAAACTCTTCAAAATGTTTTTCTGATTGCTAACGTTGACACTGCCTTGTGTAGGTTCTTCACCAGCAGATGCCGTGAAATTACAGAATCCTCTTGAATGATAGTGATGTAGTCACATGTGGTGACGGGTAGATAGGCAGCTATGCTATTTTTATCCCTTGAGCCCATTTTGTCAGGTCTGCTTCATCACAGAGATGCAGTCATTTAGGTAAATCGGTCAGAGAGGCTTAATCTTTGTAAAATTCTGCAAATAGAAAAGCGAGTGATGAAGTGCTTTCCAGCAGCACTTGGATGAATATATTGCTGTAGAAGAAACTTCACAGCATTTAAGTGCATTTCTTCTGGATTTTTGCCACCTCTGTCAGGTAAGTCAGCTGTATGTCATGGCTGACAATATCAAATGAGGATGACAAGAATGTCTGGTGATGGGATGAGATCATTCAGTACTGCTGTTGGAGCAGTTTGCTCTGTATCTTGGTGTGAATCCAGTCTCTGCATGCTCTAGGATACTCGCCAAATTAGTTAGAGGAGCTTATAGTTGGTCTCTGACTAACTTCTCTGAGCCTTCTGATAAATGAGAGATATATAGTTGGGTGATAGTTGGCTAAAACGTACTTGATTTTATTCAGAGGTGGACAGACTGTTTCCTACTTCCACCTTTTCTCTGAACGATGTTTCCTACTTTGGACAGGAGCACAGTGCTTATCTATGGTGATTGTTTACAAGCCAGCAAAAAGATGAGTCAGATTTATGAGTTATGGTCGCAGCTTTCTTCTGAATGGAAGAGCAAGAGCTTCTAGAGCATACTGGTGGAGAATGGAGTGGCTTATTTTGTTGATGGATATAAGTGAAGTACATTTAAGATGTTTAGGAAGCT
This sequence comes from Athene noctua, assembly GCF_965140245.1. NCBI lineage: Eukaryota > Metazoa > Chordata > Aves > Strigiformes > Strigidae > Athene > Athene noctua. Next base: position 5,682,694 of record NC_134063.1, on the reverse strand, counting down.
CTGTCTAGCCAAGTGGAACAGTTGATCTTGAAAGAGCTCAGTGTTTGTTTGCTTTTGATTAATAGGGTTTAGTTATTTTGAGTATCTCCTTAAATTAAGATTTGGCATGTTTATTGTAAACTTACAGGAGTATTTATGTAAAATAAAAATTCATGCTCTTCATCAGCCTTTTCCTTCATCATCTTTCAGTCTCACTTCCCCTCAGTGTGGGCAGAACATCCAGAAATCCATGTGGATGTCAAGGAAGAAGGTAGCGTTTGGGAGGTGACATACCAGTGATCAGAGTCAGTGCACAATCATCGTTTGGCAGATATCTGACCTGTGTGTCCTGCGGGTGGAGAGCAGTTGTCCCAAGCAGGCTTCGGGATGTTTGGGCATCTCTGCGTCTCAGTCATTAAACTGTGTTTATTGGGTTGTATTGTTGCATGTTTTTAAATGCCTTTGACTGCTCAAAGGGGTGACTTGTGTTGATTGTAATGTTTTTGCTCTTGGCATAGAGGCTGGAGAACAGCGTGGGGTTACAACTACACGTGGCTACAACTTGTGTGACGATTGTAGGAGACAGCTGAGAAGATGGGTGTTGAGGCTTCTGCCTCTTTTGGCATTTCAGTTCTCATTTGCTTGGACTGTCAGCAAAAGGGAAGAGGAATCTGCTTGTTTAGTATTACAAAAAGGCAGGGCTTACCTTTGTGTCTGCTGCTTTTGTGTAATGCAGTGATAACACCAATTTGAAATCCTCAAACATTGTCAGGGAATTGCGACATTTGTTAATTAACCATTCATTGTAATTTTATTTTTTTTAAACTCTGTTTCAATTTAAGCTCCTAGACTTGAAAATGCATAAACACAGGCATATTTTCAGACCAGGGCTCTGTGTGTGTGTAACTGTCTGCTGAAAATATTCCATAAGTATATATACAATGCAGGATGTAGTCAAGTCAGTGTTATGTTGAAAACTCTGCCTTTGATATCTGTAGTTCTCAAACTGTGATCTGAAATACCTTGGCAAATGGTTCAAAGCTGTTCTATAAAACCTTATTACCACGTAGTGTTCTTAATTAAAAGTGTGAGTATAAGTACAAATGCTGGTGAATAAGAAGTTTTAAGAGGTGACAGTGGGTTGGCTGCAGGTTTTGGGGGATTTCTGTTATCCACATTTAGATTTCAAGCATCCAGTTTGGAACACAGCAAATAAATACACTGGTTTGTATTTTGTTAGAAGTAACACACAAAGTAATATATGCTCTTTTTCCTCTATCAATCCCTAAAGATTGCAGTTCATTCTTTGTTTTATTAATGTGTCTCTTGTTTTTCAGTTTTCTACTGGGAATCCATTATACGAAACTTATTACAAACAGGTAGGTTCTTTAAAAAAGAATTTAAAAATAAAGTGCAGTTTCCTTTTCCCTAAGGTTTTGCTCTCTTTCCTTTCCCCACTGCAGTGCTAAACTTCTGTAAAGTCTCTGCTGAGTGGTAATGTGTGCTTGTATAACTCCTTTTGATCTAGAGACAAGAGACGTTTTATTTCTTATCTCTGCTTTCATGACAGACATGCTTCAATTGGATGTGAATTTTTATCTTTCAGGTAGATCCAACGTATACAGGAAGAGTTGGAGCAAGTGAAGCTGCACTGTTTCTTAAAAAATCCGGTCTCTCTGATATTATCCTTGGAAAAGTAAGTTGAAGGAATTAGATGATGCAGTGCACTTGTTTAACTGCAGCTGACATCGAGGGGATTGCAAGGAGGAATTTGGTGGAATGCAGATCATCTCCGTAGAACATAAGGTTAACCACAGAGTGGTAATAGCTCCAAGGTGGTCTTCTGAGTTTTATAGGAATCTAAAAGGAAAAATTGTCTTTTGTGTAACATTTTTGTTGTTAACTTGAGAATTGAATAACGTTGTATATTATAACTTGAAAGCTGCGGTGAACAGTTCAAGAAGACATACAGTATAGGCTGTTGAGCTGAATTAAGTTTTATTTTTAAATCACAATGGCTTTTGTTTTGTATCTCCACAGATCTGGGATTTGGCTGACCCAGAGGGTAAAGGATACTTGGATAAACAGGTAAATGGAATATGCCTGTAGACTTCTTATATTACCTTCCACAGATTAGCCTTGTATCAAGAAAACCCCGATATCAATAGTAGTTATCCTTAGCTTTTTTTTTAAGTTTTCATTTACAAGATGAGGTTTTTTTCCCTAGTACTGCTCGTATCTCAGTATATTACTTGGTGAGGCTGCTGGAGAAGTTTGGATCTAATTTCCTGTCTCTCTTGTAAATAGGGTGTGATACATAGTCATTGAGTCTTAAAATCATAGTTTGCATTTGTGAAAGATTTATTTTAGAATTCTTTCTTGCAAGAAAAAATATAATTTAGTGTTACTAAAAATGGCTTAAAATATCAAATATCGAGTTGCTTGTAGATATGGAGGGGTTTTCTTAAAAACATTATTAATTTTGAAGAAAAATTATTGAAATTTTTGATAAAAACTATTGGAATTAACTGTTGTTAATTTGGGAGAGTTGTTCTTAAAAGCTAGCTTTGAATTTTTCTGAATTGTTTTATGGTATTGTGAAGTTTTTCCCGAATCATCTTTAAAAGCAGTGAGGAGTTGTCACTATGCAGTTAACTGAATGGAGCTACACATCTGTTGTTTCCATACTTTACTGAGTTGCACGTGTATAGTGTTAGTACATAAATAGGTTATTTGAGACTTTTTTTTTTAATAGAAAACACTACTGTTTGTAGGGTTTCTATGTCGCGTTGCGCCTCGTAGCATGTGCACAGAATGGCCATGATGTTAACCTGAGCAGCCTGAACTTGACTGTGCCACCTCCTAAATTTGTAAGTAATGTATACCTAAGTGTATTTATGTGTTATATGAGAAGTGAGGCCTCAGTTGGAATGCTGGAATAATCTGTTTCATAAATGTCGTGGTTCTGAGACTTAAGGCTGCTGTCAGACTCTTCCTTAGGACAACTGCAGTCGTGGCTGCCATAGTCCCATCTTCCTCAGTACTATGTACCAGCCCCTTCCTGGACTGCAGAAGTGATGCCAGCTTAACTATAGTCAGTTGGTTCAGGAAGTTGATGTGACTAAATTCTACATATATTAAAAAAGATGAAAAAAAATAATATTATTTTGTGACTAGATCGACAGGAATGTGTAGTAAAGGGCACAGCTGTAGTAGCTGCTGTGGATCCTCCTTTACCTTGTCTTAGTTCTGTGTGTGGGTACCTAGTGCACCTGATGTTCTTATCAAAGTACTGTAATAATATATTAAATATATTAAATATTATTTGGGTACATGAGCAGCCTTTTTTCTATTTTCAGTGTAGTTAAGCTTTATGTCTATAACCATCTCTTAAAGCAATTCGTAAGGATTAGAGACAGAAGTGTGTGTCTTTTTATATACATTCATGTACATTAAAAATTCTTTAATTTTTAGCATGACACTAGCAGTCCTTTGCTGATCACGCCACCTTCAACAGAGACTCACTGGGCTGTTAGGGTAAGTGTAAAAGACAACACATTCCATCCATTCTTTAAAAGTAAATATTTTCCTTGTTGCTGATTTTCCCAGAGAGAGAATTTTGTATCAAATACATTTCCCATTTCAGAAGTCCTCTCTTTCTGATGACAGATTTGTCAACAATAGAGAATATTGAGCTGTAGTTTTATATTTGAAATAAGTATTAAACAAGCCTTTGACAACCCCTGGTGTGATGTTTTTAAGACACAATGAATTCTAATCTTCTGCCTGGATTTCTTCCAGAATCCTAGTAGTAGGCACTTTCATGTTTGTATAAAGGAACCCCACTGAGAACAGCAAAGCATTTCACCAAAATCATTCTGAAGTATTAATTTAAAGCTTGAGTTCATATGTTCTAATTAGTATTCAGTAATACACATAATATTTATCATTGGAAAAAAGTAACTTGATATATACATGGGGTTATCTGTATTTCGTTAATTTTCAAATAAAAACGTTCTCCAAAGGGTAGAAATTTAATAAAATAACTTCTATTGCTGATTTTTTTTTATTATTATTTTTTTTTTTGGTACTTGCATGTTGTACTTTAAAGTGGGAAGCAAATTATTTGGGAAGAATAGTTTTTAGTTCTACAGAGTTTGTCAAAGTTTGTTTAAAATCTGGTCAGCAGTGTTTTAATTGGAATGCATTGTCCTTTTAGAACACTACAGAAACACATCTTGTATGCTGCATGTTCAAATCTCATAGCTATCATAACCTTAGCATTGAAAATAAACTCCTAAATCTATCTCCATGGGGATTTACATTTAAATACGGCATGGTGGCACTTGCAAGAAAGCTTGGAAATTTAGGATGAACACATTACTGACCAGTCTGAATTTCTTGCAAGATCTCATTTTCAACACTCACACAGGCACACTTTTTTACTTATTCAGGCTATTTCTTACCAACTAGGTGGAAGAAAAAGCAAAGTTTGATGGTATTTTTGAAAGCCTTTTGCCAGTAAATGGTTTACTTTCAGGAGACAAAGTAAAACCAGTACTGATGAATTCAAAGCTACCTCTTGATATCCTAGGAAGGGTAAGTACTCTGTTTAGATTTAGCTGTTCTCTATTTAGCTTCTTGTAGTTGCAGCATTAAATATTTAAATGTAACTTATCAACATAGATTAGGTTTTGGCTGACATTTTACATCGAGTGCATGCTATAAAGCAAGAACATTAAGTAGACTCTGAAGTCTTCCACTTAGAAATAATAATAATAGTAATTTGGGCCCTAGAGCAGATTGGCCTCATTATCTGTGTATTCACTTTAAGAGCTGGAAATTTTTATTGTGGTTGTTTAAAAACAAGAAAAAGCTCTCCTAAACCATAATAGCTTTTATAACAGTATATTCCACTGTTTTGTCATTTTTCCAAATACAAGTTATTAGACTTACTGTTAAATCTATCCACTGTTTGTACAAGAGAATGCTTTAAAACGTGCTAGTTTATTGTAACTGTCAAATTGTCAAGTATTTTTTTTTCATGTATATTTATAAATATTTCTGAGATCTTAGTTTAGTGCATCCACTGGATATTTGCAAGGGAAGCAAACCTTCAAGTATTGTCTGCTTCCATTTAAAATAACGTGTTCTTTAATGTTTTGCCTATTGATATGACTGAGAGTGAATACATTCTATGTAAGAGCTGTATCTGTGTTATACTTTCATCTCTTCAGGAAGAACTGCCTCTTTCTCTGTATTATCTCCAAAATCTAAGTATGACTTGTTTTGCTTCTGTGCTTGAATATTGGTGAAGTACTTGGTCTTGAAAAGCTTTGTATTATATCTTGTTACTGTTGCAACAGAAATTCAGAAGCTTTTTCCTGTTCCAGAAAAGTTTGTGGACTAGCTAGGGGACTGAGGAAACAGGCAAAGGACTAACCAACCAGCTTAAATTTGTACAGCAGGCCAGTGATAAAGCTCGGAGTAGTTTTCAGATGTTTGAGCCTCAGTCTTAGCTTTCTGTCTATCTACTATTCTGTCTCCCAAGTCATACTGATGATTAAACAGTCCTAGCTGATGGCTGAGTGTTAGAGTACACAAAGTTTTGTATCCTTCTGAATCTCCTGCAAGTTCTGTTGACTTGACCTGGTAATAAACTGAAGTTGATAGATGCTTAAATTCTCTCCTAGAGAAAATGTAGGTGGGTGGACTAATTTTTTGACTAAAAATGAAAACTAGACATTTAGGAATGCAATGCAAATTAGAGATGTATTGACTTTTCTAAAATATTTGAACTTTCTTATAAGACAAATTTGGACAATCTGCCACACCCTCTGGACAGTTCTGAAAGCCACCTCTGGATGTTTTTAGGCAGCTTGATGACTCCTTAATTGCAACACAGAAAGATGAAAAACTTGCCTGTGTTGCATCCAGAATTTGTTAGAGCCAGCGTTGATTCACGTTGCCAAAAAACTAATCCAATCTGTTTCATCAGAGAATGTTTAGCTAGGTCTAATATAACTAATACAATCCTCACAGAAATCTATTAGGAGTTTTTAGAGAGCATGCTTGATATGATGTCAATTAACATCAAAAGCACAAAATGTAATTTGTTCTCTAAATCATTGTCTTTATCGTAATTGATCTAGGTCTGGGATCTCAGTGATATTGATAAAGATGGTCACCTGGACAAGGACGAATTTGCTGTGGTAGGTTGCTTTAAATTCTCAATTCAGTGTGTCTGCTAGAGCAAATCGCTCGTTTTTCTCTTGAGCTTTGCAACTTTCTCTGCTACAGTCAACTGTTCTAATCTAAATTGTTCACATGGAACTATTAACTGATCTTTCTCAAAATGACTGACACTGGAAAATCTTGTTGCTTTTTCTTCTAATTGTTAATGTTACCTGACCTTTTTGCCTTTGCAGGCAATGCATTTGGTTTATAGAGCTCTTGAGAAAGAGCCAGTTCCTTCACTATTACCCCCTTCTCTCATACCACCTTCCAAAAGAAAGAAGACGCCCGTCTTTCCTGGTGCAGTTCCTGTTCTCCCTGCAAGTCCTCCACCAAAAGATAGCCTCCGTTCTACCCCGTCTCCTGGTAGTGTCAGCAGTCTGAACAGCACAGGGAGTTTGTCTCCCAAGCACACCATCAAACAAGCACAGGTAAATTCTTTCTTTTCTTTCCTTTTTTCCCCTCCTCTTTCTTTTCTTTTTTTTTTTTTTTGTATCAGTAAACTGCAGGAAAAAAATAAAACTGCTTTTTATTTTTGCCTTATGAGCACTTTTCTGAGAATATGTTTGTTGTTGGGTGATTTGGATGGAGGGAATGAAGTGAGAATAGTAAGACTTGGAAGAACAGAAGAGCAGGTGAATTTTAGTCAGAGTGACCATGCGATAGCAAATCTTACAGGGAATTGTCACTTTTCGTAGAAAGGTTTTATTAACCTTTATCTGCTTTAATATCAAATAAATCATCAATCTACCTTCTAAAGCTCCTGTGTTAGTTAGCATGAGGACTTAGTATGCCTAGTGGGGTCTGTATTTCCAAAGAATTAATTCTTTTCCGCTAATTAATAGTTGTTTATCAGTATTTATAATTCAGATAAAAATATTTAAGCTAAAATATTCATGGGGAAAGGGGAAGTAACTATTTACCAATCAGATTTGACTGTGCAAGATATTCAGCACATCCAGCTCTGAATAGTGTTATATATATTCAGTGTGTTGATAAAGACTGTTTATCTTTTTCTGAAATACAGAACTTTGTTTTACAGCCATCTGTGAATTGGGTAGTACCAATGTCTGAAAAAGTGCGATATGATGAAATTTTCTTAAAAACAGACACAGACATGGATGGTTTTGTGAGTGGCCAAGAAGTAAAGGACATTTTTATGCATTCAGGTCTGCCTCAGAATCTTCTAGCACATATATGGTAAGAATTCCCTAGTAGCTGTATTTTGTAACTTGCTGATCTGGGAAGTCAGATTATCCAGCCAGAATTGTGATCCTAATATTAGAACAAAAAACCAAACAGAAAACCCCAACCTCTTTTAGTTGTCCTGTTGCCATACTACAATATGTGGGCTATGTGGAAAGTCAGGGGAGAAATAAATACTCACTTCACTTTTCTGGGAGGGGAATATAGATCAGTCTGTGAATTGTGATTGTTTTTTGAAGTTCTAGTGCTCTAAATATTTTCTCAGAGTAACACCATTCTTTTCAGTTAAATATGTCTAATAAAGTACTGCTGTGTTTATAGAACTCTTTCCCTGGAATAAACAAGCTCTGATGAGGCTGCATCAAAAGAAAATTGCATGTATATGTATATTTCAGGCTTCTTGATAGAGGAGAAATAAGCTTTTCTTGTTTATAACTAAGATCTATTTGTTACCAGGGCTTTGGCAGACACAAGACAGATGGGAAAGCTGAGCAAAGATCAGTTTGCACTAGCAATGTATCTCATTCAGCAGAAGGTCAGTAAAGGGATTGATCCTCCACAAGTGCTGTCGCCAGATATGATCCCTCCCACAGAGAGGAACACTCCTATACAAGTAAGTCATTGATTATTTGTAGATAATACTGAGCTTATGTGCTTTGAAAGTGATGGGCTTTGAGTATTAATTTTGTAAAATTTTGGTTTTGGTAATACTATGTTAAAGAATTGCCAACTTTTTTTTTTTTTCTTACCTCCTCTTAACAAAATTCTTTAGCATTTGAAAACATACATAAATTTTTAACACAAGACAGTAAAGAAAAATGCAGTAGAATATTCCATAAATAAAGGAATAATAACACTGAGAAACGTCTAGCATGAAAAATACTCCTTTGTCATAGAGAAGGTGGGGGTTTTTTAACTTCAGGGAACTATTAAAAGCAATTGTTAGAAGCTGGTTTTGTAACCTATCCCTGACCATGATCAGTACCAAATTCCTCCCATGAAAATGAAAAATTTTTTAATGTCTAAATGAAGAATGATGACTTCCTAGTTTCTGGGAATTGGTGTTTCATCCATCCCTGATGGCCCATAGTCCTGTATTCATCGCTGTTAATACCATTTTACTGGAGCATCTCATCTTCTAATGAACCCTGCTTTGTTCCTTTCCTCAACAGTGTGTTAGTGTATTTCCGAAACTTGAATAAATACTTTTGTCATGTCAATACATTCATCTTTTCTATAATTATATAGAATTTTCCTTTTTTTTACTTTCCCTAACCAGAAAATTTTTTAAACCTCTAAATATATTTTAATTGTTGCTGTTGCTCTGGTCCTCTTAAGGTTTTTCCTATATCCTTTTTCTATAGACTCTGTCAGGTTACTTGACCTCTGTAGGAACTGAGATCTCAGCACTAACAGAAATGCGTCGTGTGAGTAACTGTAACATCCAGAAGAATGCAAATTTGTTTATGTACACCACTTGTAACTTTAAAGAAGTTTTTTATTTCTACCCCTTCTCTTGTCTCTTTGCTCTTGTGTTCTGTCACACTTGCTCTTGGCATGATGATAGTGTCACAGTAGTGTGAAGTTACCAGTATTGGCTGTTGACCTGGTGATACTGCTTCCTTCAACAATTTGAGATGCATTGGGCTGTCAGAAAGTTCTTTGACAGGCAGTCTGGTGTTGGCATGTTAAAGTTACTTGTGTACTTTGTCTCTGAAGCTATGAACAGTAAATACACCTTGGTGCAAGAGCTTTAAGCTTCCCATTCTTTTCAGTTTGTTGTATCTTTATTTCTCATCTACTGTGGTTTTATCTGAATATAACATGAAATAAACTGTATGCTACTGTGAACATAGATTAGTTTTCTGTTGATGTGGAACGATGAACTGTGTTAGCCTAACCAATGCAGCAGCTCATTTGAACTTACTTCTTGATCATACTGGGTAACACCTTATGATCCTGTACAGCACACAGTACAGGTCTCCACAAAACTGTACCTGGTCTGAAAATTAAAAAGTGATACTAGAAGCTTTCGATTTTCTAGCTTGAGGAATTAGTCAGGATTGTTGTTGTTTATGATTACTTAATGGCATATTAACTAAAGAAATGCTCACCCAAAAGGGGGGGACTTAATTAACTTATTTAAACTGTATATTCACCTATTGTTTCTGGAAAAAAAAAGTCACATTTTACCATGCTGTTCGTGATTTGTTGGCTTCCTGATTTTTTTTTAATATTGAATAAAGCCAAGCTTTCTGTGGTTATCACAGCAATCTCAAAGTGAGCAAAGCAAGCAAACTGTACTTTCTTCTTTCTAAAGTGCTATTTTTAAATGGTAGATCTTCTGATTTGTCATACTAGTAGTGAGTTCAGTGTTCCAGGTTTTGCTCAGTTGAAGTGGTTTTTTTTTTTTTTCCAAAGAATTAGCAATCCTTTTTATAATAATGATAAATTTTGTTCCAAAGGCTGAGATCCTTTCTTAATAACTTCTAATGACGGTTTTCTTGTTTAAAAGTCAAGGGATACCCTTTGCATCTTCCCTGCTCTACACCTGAATGGCCATAGAAATGATCAGCAGGAAATTGGGTATAATTGCAGAAATTGGCATTAATTTGTGGCAGGGCTCAAGAAGACTGAAATGACAACTGATTTCATTAAGTTTCCTGAAAGTTTTGCTATTGACTACAGCAGAGCTGGGTTTTTAGATTTTGAATTTTAATTCTACCATTGCCTGCAGTTTATTCATTGACATTGTGCATGTCCTTTAACTGCTGTGTATTTCAACTATCCCATCTGTTAAATGGGCACAGAGAAAATTCTTTGGTCTCACAGGTAGAATTGTGTGGCATGCTCAGCGGTTGTTGCATAATAATTTCATATCTCTCATAGAATTTTGCAAATGCATACGATGAAGTGTCCCATCTTTGTTCTCAGCCTTTATAAAGGAAGATCTGTTACGACTTGCCATTTTAATAGTGTTTCACTCTTAACAGGATAGTTCAAGTTCCGTTGGATCAGGAGAATTTACAGGGGTGAAGGAACTGGATGATATTAGTCAAGAAATTGCACAGCTGCAGAGGTGAGAGTAGTGGACTGTTAACAAAATCTTGGAGTAGGAGAATCAGTGAAGTATATAGTACTGATGTGTCTGTTACTTTTGTTTTCTTTTAGTCAGTTCATCCATAATTACTTGTCACTGCAGTTGGTGGCAAATCTCCCACTGATACCCTACAGTTAGGCAGTTATGTAAAGCAGCCTGGATTCTACCAGGTGGCTTCAGAAGATTGATTCTGGAACAGATAGTAATTTTTGAAGAATAATTGATTTGTGTACACCTTTGCTCCTTGAAAGAATATGTCAGGATATGGGCTGGCATTTTTGGCTGTGTGGTGTTTCCAGAATAATAGTTAACTGATTTTTTTTTTTTTTTTTTTTTTTTTTGCATGCGTGCATGTGTGTTGTTTAACTAATCACAAATATATGTGCTTGTTTATCTTACAGAGAAAAATATTCGCTAGAGCAGGACATTAGGGAAAAGGAAGAATCAATCAGGCAGAAAACTAATGAAGTTCAGGTAAAAATTCTATTAGTTTTTATTTTAATCTAAAATACAGGGAATTAAGCATTCTTTCTTCTGTCTTTCTTTACATTGCTTCTGGGCAAGTCTTTCCTCCTTTCATGGGATTTTCCTCTAACTTACAGAAAGATCTTTATTTTCCTTTTCTCCATCAGAGTGTTTTCTTCTGATGCTGGTTAATATAAATAGAAACTGATATGTGAACAGTTTGAAATGTCTTTTTGTTAGTGCTTGACTAACACTGCAATTTAGGAAATCAGTGTTCAAAGAATATTGGTTTTGATAATTGGGATAACTCAATTACATGTGCTCTGTGTCATAGTCTTTTCATTTTTGGGCACTGATTTGTTTTCTGATGTTCTCATTCAAGTTCCTGTAGAAAAAAACCCAACCTACACGTGCAGTGAATAGCCTGTATGACACAGAAAATCTTTGGGATTTTGCTAGTTTGTTTGTGGTTGATCATTCCTATAAGACAACAGCTAAATGTAAGTTATGAACTGTGGAATTCTCCTCAGGAACTGCAAAATGATTTAGATAGGGAGACAAGTAACTTGCAAGAACTAGAGGCTCAGAAACAAGATGCCCAAGACCGCCTGGATGAAATGGACCAGCAGAAAGCCAAACTCAAAGATATGCTGAATGATGTGAGGCAGAAATGCCAGGAAGAAACACAGGTGGTGAGTGTACGTTAATTCTGGACACGCTCGAGAGTATTGTGCGTTTTGTTGAAGGGAATTGTTTATTTAATGAATACGCTTGCTTCGTTTAGTCATTTTTACCCTAAATAACAATTTCCACACAAACACAGAGGTCCAAGAAAGGATTTTTGCCAATCTAAATACCTTTCATAATGGTCATAAATGGGGGATTGAACCAGATGATCTCCAGCGGTCCCTTTCTACAGGCATTATTCTGCGAGTACATGAAATGTGTTCAACGTAGTAGGGTAGTTGAGACGCATTATTCCTGACCCATGAGACAGACAGTCTGTGAGCAGTGGTGCATATTTTGATCAATGTGATCCTCATCAGTATTCTGAGCTAAAAGTGACTTTTCTTTTGGGATACGATTTCCAGTGTAGCTAACGTTATCTTAATGTAGAAACATAGTGCATAAGGTCATGTGAGAAAGTGTATAAGGATAGTCATCGGCAACTCTGTAATTTTAACTCTTAGCAGAGTTTAAAATCAACTTTATAAATGTTCGAATGGAAAAAGGAGCCAAGTTCTGAAAGCTACAAGGTAATCATCTAAGAAGCACCTTTTAATTACCTTTGTAATTAGTGTGGTATTTCTGTCACTTAAAATATTATTTCTTGGTCTTATTGAATGTCCTGTGTGCTTTTATCAAGGATTTTGTGTAACATAATAAGAAGCATGCAGTTCTTCATATGAAGTTCTTGTTATCTTCCTTAGCAGTTGATAGGTTGCTTTACAACTTTCTATTGTTTATTATAAATTCATAATTTATTAAGTTACATCTATTTCAGGTTTCACTCTGATTTTTGTAATGTTTTGTTTCAGATTTCATCATTAAAAATGCAGATTCAATCTCAGGAATCAGATTTAAAATTACAGGAAGATGACCTTAATAGAGCAAAAGCAGAGCTGAATCGCCTCCAGCAAGAAGAGACTCAGCTAGAGCAGAGTATTCAGGCTGGAAAAGTGCAGCTTGAAACAATAATCAAATCTTTAAAATCAACACAGGAAGAAATAAACCAGGTATTCACTCTACTTCTAGACAGCTGATATTCTGTTTCTTGAAGGGCTAAGAGTTGAACATCACCTAGATTATTTTTTAGAAGAGAAAAATAAATACTGGTTCATGAAATAAGCCTTTTTTTGACTGGTGCTTGGTAGGTTAATTCCCAGTTTGAGTCAGGAAAAGTTCAGCTCTGGCGGGGGAGAAAAAGCAACTGTCTGGCAACCACATTTAACGAGAATGCGATAATGACAGTCATTAAATGCGTGATGTGCTAAAGTATTTTTCACCAATTAGGCAAGAAGTAAACTCTCTCAACTTCAAGAGAGTCACCAAGAAGTCAATAAGAGTATAGAAGAATATAATGAAGCTCTCAATGGGATTCACGGTGGTAGTCTGACGAATTTAGCAGACATAAGTGAAGGCCTTGGGCAGACGGAAAGAAGCAATTATGGAGCTATGGTAAAAAAAAAAAATACTGTTGTTTAGTGTATTTTACAATAATTTTGTGACTTGCACCTAATCTGAAATAGTTAAGCTGTTCATTTAGTTGGCTTTTGGTATGTTTGCAAATATCGTGATCCCAGTGCAAAGGCAGGGTAAAGCTTGTAACGCTGGTGGAAAACCTGATTTCTGAGCTTTGGGTTAGATCTCCTGCTAGGATTTTGTGCCGGTGTAACTGTAACAGTATGGATATTTAAGCAAACTGTAATTATGGAAACGAAAAGGTCGTGTTAACCTTTGATTTGTAACCTGTCACATCTTTAGTCTCAGGAAGTAGGTTGGACTTTTATCTCCAGTTCAGGTGTTTTGTTTTTTTCTTGCAAATTCTCCAGTTTATCAAGGTGACACCTTCTCTTGCTGTAAACCTCCCTTTAATCACGTATTGCTTTCTTATTTCCAAAAGAAGCCATACAAATTTCTCCTTTGTAGTGAGCTACATTTATTACATATTTCAGTAAAAAACTATTTCCTTCCCCAAATACATAGATAGTTCTATTTAAACAATTTCTGCAGCATTTTTTCCATTTATTATGTTTTCTTTTAATCAGTTTTTTTCCCCAATTCATAAGATCCTTCAGGTTCTTAAAGATGTTTCCCTTCAGTTTCTTTTGTGTATCTATTGTTTGGATTGTGTATCTATTATTTGGATATTTAATAATACTTTCTAAATCACAAGATTTTTAATTTTTTAAGCCTGTTTCTTCACTTTGAATATAACAGTTGTATACCTGCTTGATTCTACTTGCACATCTGCTTGGTTTTCCAGAATCCTTGTAAGCACAGTATTAACTATGGGTTTAGTATGAAGTTAAATATGTATAGTGTATTAATAAATATTCAGCAGCCCTGCTTTACACTTTCTCTGTAAAAACAAAATGCTTAAAAGAAGAGGAGTGTTGATGAAAAGCAACAATACCATGAGAGACACAGTCTTAAAACACTTCAGTGCTTATTTTCTGTGCTTGCATGGCTGGTGTAAACATTATTTTAATTTCCAGTGGAAACTTCCAGATGTTTCTCTCACTTGCAAAATCTAAGAATCATTTACTGGAAGAAAACTCCAGTATATGTTCATTGTATATATTTTAAACCATTGTGCCCCTTTCCTGTTTCTAAATTCTTCCTTCCTCTTCCTCCTCTCCCCACTTTCCTCCCTGCTCTTCTGAGAAGTATTAATTAAGACTTCTTCATTTACTTCTTGTAAAAGGATGAAAGAAATCCCATATCTTTCTAGTGTTGGAGGCAGTGTAAGTGGGTAGCTGTTATTAGATATTTTTTACCTGACGGGTTGAATGGATTGTCAGTGGAGCTCTGTTGTACAGGTGCTGTAGGTACGTACAGCTGCTGTGGCAAGGGCTGGTTTCATCAGAGACCCAAATCAGACAAAAGACAAGGGTATCAGATGCAAACAAAAGCAATGAAGAGGTGTTATAACTTTAGTTTGTAACTACTTGTTCATGCAGGATTTTTTTGTAACTTGACAAAGCTATAGGTTGGCCTCTGCTGACAAACCTCTCCATTGTAAAAATGTTGGGGTGAGACTTTTCCTGCCATGTAGTGTTTTGTAACGTGAGTCAGTACTCAGAGCTTTAAGCTCAAGAATGAGTAAAAAGACACAATCTTGAGGATGACTACTCAGTAGGAATTCCTTTTTTGTTTATGTATTTACAAATTGAATATATTAGTATGAGAAACAATTTAACCTTTTATTGTTATATGTATTGGTATCTTTTTTTTACGTTCTGTGAGGCTTCAGGCTACATATTCCTGTCTAATGTGTAATTACTTCTGCCTAGAAACCACTTACTCAGAAAGCTTTTTAGGAAGTAATTTTTAAGATAATTAAACAGGAACCCAGATACTATAGAATTTCTGCTAAATAGGTAACTGAGAATTTTAATTCTGGTAAGTTGCTGTAATGTTTCTCTTCTTAATTTTTAGGATGATCCGTTTAAGAATAAAGCCTTGATGTTTACCAATAATACACAAGAATTGCATACAGACCCATTCCAGTCAGAAGATCCTTTCAAATCTGATCCATTTAAGGGAGCAGACCCTTTTAAAGGCAGTAAGTGACCAAAGGCTTACCCGGGACCTTGAAGACCAATTGTTGAGTAAATGATATTTTCACAACATTTTATCATCTTGCTAAATAGTGGATAAAACAAATTATTTTTCTGTTCTGCATAGGTGACCCATTCCAGCATGATCCTTTTGCAGAACAGCCACCTGCTCCAGCAGGTAATAGCCTTTTGGTGACAAGACAGATGTGATATAAACAGTTTGTAGCCAAACACAGAGATTTTCAAAGTTTCCCTGGCTTCAGATTTTTGATTTGTGTGTGGGAATGTGGAAATCTGTCGGGGTGTGCGTTCAGGGTCAGTATGTTAATAACATGCGTGTAACTATTAAGTCCATAACCTTAATATAGACATGTTCTTGTTCAAACTTAGTAAATACCTTGTTTAGAGAGGTATCTGGAAGTTTTATCAGATTTACCAAATCATTGTATGTTTTTATAATAAAAATTACATCAGTGAGTACGAGGTCAAATATAGAATGGTTCATTATGGACCCACTAGGTGCTACTTTTTATTTATTTTTTTAATACTCCTTCCAGATCCATTTGGAGGTGATCCTTTTAAGGAAAGCGACCCATTTCGTAGTTCTGCCCCTGAGGATTTCTTCAAGAAGCAGGTGAAGAGTGACCCATTTACCTCAGATCCGTTCACAAAACCCCCAGCTTTACCCGCAAAGGTCAGTCATTTTGAAATCTGCACGTAATAGATTTCTTTACTGTTGACAAGCTGATTGTCTGAAAGCTAAAAGGAACAAAATACCACTAAATACTGTTCTCCTAACTGATGAAATATCATTAATTTTATTCTTAAAATTTTATGTGTGAATTGTTAAGGCAATCAGCTTCTTTCCAGTTCCATGATAATGATGGATATTCACCACAAAGATGCAGTTAGGTGGATTTATTTTTTTTTTTCTTCTCTGTTGGGAATTTCAAGCCACCAGCACCCACTCATTCACACCATCACCTCCATCCCATCAATGTTTCTATTTGTGCAGTCACATAGTGAATCGGATCGAGGAACTGATCTGACTAAAGGATTACTGAGCCACCAACACAGTGGAAGGACTGCACAGAACACGTTTGTCAAATGTATAGTCACAGTTCTTAAGCTGTCCTTACATGTGTGTGGTGGTTTGGCGGGAGAGGGTATGGATGTTTTGGTTTGGTTTTTTTTGAATTATCCTTTCCCTCACCTTTATGGCATTCACTGAGTCCTGCCACCCAAGTGTTAGAACAGTATTCCAGTATCAGCCACGGGAGGTTAGTTTGTCTTGCAGTATAGGTTTGTACCTAGATAACAGCAGACTTTTTAATCTGAAAAGCAACTGTAAACACCATCTATTTAAAAAGTGATATTCAGACTCTCTGAATTAATAATAATGTAAATGCCTGACCTGAATATTCAGTCTCTGTTTCTTAAAGACTGAATGAACACTTCTGGGTGTAATTTCTTATTTTGCCCTGGTAACTAATATTGCTGGTATTTCAGTATGATCCACTTTTCACTTGAATGTGTTTCACTTGTAGGTACTTGGTGTTTTGTTCAAGGCTATCAATAGCCAAATGCACTAAAAATGCAGATTTCATATGTTCACTGAATTGTCTCCTGCTATGTGTCCACTGAACAGAGTGGTCTGCAATTAGAAATAATTTATCTCAAAGCAAGAGATTTTAATATGTGTAAAAAGGCAAATGCACGGTTAGCAGAACAATAATTATGTATATCTGTTCTTATTTAGCCTGACCCTTTTGAAAGCAGTGATCCTTTTACGTCTTCCAGTATCTCTTCAAAAGGTCCAGGTAAGAAGAAAAATATTTTCTCACGAAGATGAGTAAGGAGGTATCTCTTTATGAAAGAAGAATCAAATGTAAAAGTTGAGAATAAAGAAAGTGTCTTGTGAGCTGTTGGCAAATACCATTGGGGTCCTATTACAGATTATGAAGATTAAGTCTTTGCATACATTTACTTATACACTTCACTTTTTTATTTCCTTTTTTTTTTTCCCCCTTCCAAACAACTGGTACAAAACCTATTGTTTTATGGAGTACCCTTTTAACATCTCATACCAGGTCAAAATGTCAAGCATTTTTTGATCACCTGCCTAGTTTTGTACTTCACTGGCACCAAGTATTCTTTATAATTCTTAAGTATTATTTTAAGTAACTTTTTTCTTTTGCCTGTATCTGTTTCAGATCCCTTTGGAACACTGGATCCATTTGGAAGTAGTGCTTTCAGTAGTGGTGAAGGATTTGCAGACTTCAGTCAGATGTCAAAGGTAAAGGTTACAAGGAAAGCAACTGTCCTTTTAAAAATGTATGTACAGATACTTTTTTTGTTTTTTAAGGATGTAATATGATTGGAACTTATCAGCTGGCAACCCACTTTCATTTTGTTGGTTTGTGGGGTTTTTTTCCAATCAATTTCACCAGTTACTTAGCAAAGCATTTTCCATCCATCTCAGATATGACAAAGTCTTACCAAGACTGGTAGACTCAACAGGGGTAAATCAACTTTTCACAAACATTTTGAAATACCAGAGAACCAAAATAAACTTGTAAGAAAAGGCAGTTATTCCAGATACTAATATATTTCAGTGTCTAACCATCCTCGGAGACCTGAAGTCTGCTTCTTGGATACTCGATCTCTCATAGTCCTGACGTGTTCTTAAACTTCTCTGTGAGTACAGGGAACCAGAGGAAAATGGAAAACATGGTGTGCTGACATTTCGTAGCTCTTAAGAGAATTGCTGTTGCCTTGGTTTCTTGGTATAGACTGAGTATATAGGGTATTTCCAGTAGAACTAGGTCCTTACCTCATCATCCGAGTCAGTTAGCTGTTAGCTTTCTGAGATGGAGTTTGGAATTCACAATTGATGTCAGTTGCCCAACTTTTTACACTTAATTCCACAGTAACTCTTGAACATTGTGGAGTAAATATTAACCAGAAAATAGATTATCATATCACTTTGACTAATTAAAACTTCTTGGGTTTTTTTCCTAGCTTTTCTTACTATTTTCTGTGGTGGTTTTAGCTCTCCACTAGATGGCAACAGTCTTTACAAATACCGATGCGTTTGGCTTGAATTGGAAGTTTTAGCTGAAGTCCAAATGTGAGCTTTAGCTTTGCCTACAGAATTCCTCTTCATTTCAGGATGAAATAAAGCATTTCAATTTCTGCATTTCAGCATTTCAATTTCCCTGCGTGGTATAATTTTTTGTGCCTTTTTTAATCAATAGGAGAGTCCTTCACAAGAGCCAGCTAAATATAGGAAACACTAAAAAATAGGGTTTGGGACTCTTCCCTAAGCTTTAAAAAAAAAGACAAAGAACTATGTGTAACTTAAAAGTTTGGAAAAAAGCTATCCATTCTGCAATCTACCATGTTTTTTCAAGTTTCTGTCATGGTTCTGTTTATCAGAGTGAAGGCCAGACTGTAGTATGACACTTCATTGCCAAATAGTAAAAAGTGGAGTTTTACTTCCTTTTATTTTTTTCATCAGCTTTTTGCTAGGACTAAAAGTTCTAGAATTACTTAAGTGATTAAGAGCATAAGTACTTTTGAATGTTAATGAATTCCTAGCACCTCTGTCAGTGGGCGTTAGCCTCTTAAACCACTGACATAATTGTGTATATCTGTCCTCATTTTTGAAGTTAATGCTTTTACATGAGTTAACTTGCAGTCTTCATGAAACCACATATACTCTACAGTGTGCTTACATTCTTTTCCTTTTTTTCATGTAGTCAGTAGCTTCAGACCCCTTTGCCTCCTCGTTTGGAGGGATGGGATTCTCAGATGACCCTTTCAAAAGCAAATCAGACACACCAGCGTTGCCACCGAAGAAAAATGTTCCTCCACGACCCAAGCCACCCAGTGGTAAGGAGGTTTTCTTTTTTTAATAGCCAGTTCCCACCATTTTCTCTATATTATTGGCCATGAGGACAAGTTGACAGTTTTTTATCTCATTATCTTATATTTCAACCATGGAGGAAGGTATGAGATTGTCAGTAGCTTGGCAGAAATTGTCAGTAAACCAGACTGGAACTCTTCAGACTGTTGAACAGATGATTAGGGAGTGGTATGACAGATCTGTAAAAATCACATGTAGCAGGTTAAAACGGGGGGGAAAAAAAATTCTGTCTTTTCCAAGTAGGCAACAAATGAGAGTAGTAAATGGCACCTTCAGAACAAATTAAGAGGCTTGGTTTTATACAATGCTCTAAATTTAGGATTTTTTTTTGGTTTTTTGCCAGAGAATATGGCGAATGCAAAAAAGTTTAAATGGTCTTAAAAAAAGAACTAGATAATTCTTAGCAGAAAAATCCAATAGGGGCAGCAGGACCTACCAAAGCCAAAGTACTTTCTGGCTCCTGTGTTGCTGAATGTCTGCAAGGTAGTGTGAAATAGGGCCATATCTTCACCTTGTTTTGTTCTTCCTGAGGCATCTGCCACTAGATACTAACAAGAACAGAGTACAGGGCTAGATAGACCTGTCCTGATCTGTCCAGATATGATCATTCTTGCATTCACACATTGCTGCATTAATTAAATATAAGCCACTTTCTGAATATATGGCTTGTTCCTGCTTCAAGTGCATTATGTATGGAAATTCTTAGTATGAATCTCCTGAATTGAAAGTAAGATCTCTTTTAATGAAAACTCAACTTCTACTTGCTTGCTCTCCCTAGAGTTGATTTTCAAAATATTCAGATACCAATGAAACTGTTTTAAGAACTGAAGGCACTCAGTTTCAGGTCTCCTTTTAACAACAGTGGTATAGTTCAGTTAATACTGGTAGTGAACATTCAGTTGGCTAAAAAAAAAAAAAAAAAAAGCTGGATTCTACTTATGAATAGGCACATGATTTTGTACCAAACATGTGGGTCAACACCTAGTATTCTCATGTATCCACTGGCAGTTTTAGGAAGCATAATACAAAGAAAACAGATCCATTATTAATGTCTCCCTGTCTAAATATGTGGATTGTCTACCTTTCTGCTGTTGCACTTTGTAGCAAAGCATGCACCCTGCACCCATCCTGTTTGTAACAGGTATTGTTGATCTGGCTGGTTTTGCAAACCAGTTATGCTAGAACTAGCTCCTTGGATAATGTGAAAAGTGCTTTCTACTGCCGGGGTATCCTGAAGATAGCTTTAGCTATGCCCTAGATTGATTGAAGTTTTGGAAAATATTATTTAATAAAGTAGACTTACAAGCAGGCCATTGCAACAGCATTAGTTTGTTCCTATTACTATGATTTTATTGCTCAGGAGATGATGCACACTAAAACCCTGAAATCAAATAATGAGGTTCTGCGTAGGTGAGTATTGATGAAAATTTGCCAGGAAATGCTCTAGGATTGTGGAAAAGTTATTGAAGTGGTCTGTTCCATGCTTGCTTTGTGTAAATATTTTCTACTATTGAGGTGCTAGAGAGCCTTTAGTAATTAAAAAAACCCGTAATACGTAATGTTGACAAATATCAACTCATAGGACACAAATGAATAAAAGCAGAAACAAAAGTTGAAGGAAATCTTATCTGCCATTGTGAATGATATTATTTTTCTTTATTTGGTTTTCTAAGGAAGTATGTAAGTGGCCATATTTTCTTTTTAAGAGATGTCTACATAAAATAATGCAGCATTTAAAGGGCCTATATAAAGTTGAATGAGTCAAACAAATACTAAATTTACCTATATTATCTCTTTCATGTGGTTTCTTTTTATTTCTTGCTCGAAACATGATTATTCCTAGCAAATACAGTCTAATAGTAGCAGCAAAGATGAGAAATACATGCCATAGGATAGACAAACCTACATGGGATTTTTTTCAATTTATGTCTCTTCATTCCGTTTTGTACATATTGAGGAATATTGGAGAACATTTAGGTGTAATAATTTGTTTTGAATTAAGACGTGTGCACTCAGCCTTTAATCAGTCTTTTTAAAAATTTGTTTAAAGGGGCACCTTCCCCTCTTCTTGAGAGACACAATATTTGTAATGTTCCACTGCTCTACCAAAACCAAATGTTGTTATGATAAAATAGACTAAGGAGGAAACAAAGCAGGGTTTTTTTTAAAGCAAATGAGCCTCATGTGCTTATGCAGTTATACTCCTCCCTTCCTTCCACAACTAAGGCAATCTTCAGTGGTTACTTAAAGCATGAGAAATTATATAGTAATATACTGCGATTCTAGCAAGAGATATAAGCATACAACTGTGTGTTAGAAATGGGAACGCTGCTCAGAAAACAAACAACAGACAAGAAACTTCCGTTGCTTCTTACCTTTCTCATTGGTCTGTTTAATTAAAAAACAAGTAGGTGATAAAGATCTTGCTGAAGGATGAATAAATGCTAGTTATTACCAGACAAATCTGTAGTTTGCTTTTCTGTTCCCAATTTTGTACTCTTTTTAGTAAAATTGTTCTTTCGGGGGGGGGGGATTTTTAATATTGAAAAGCAGTTGTGTTGCATTTTGTTAGGCAGATGCAATGAAGATCTAATATAAGTCTTGTCCTCAACACTCTATGGTCAAGTAGAAAATACTAATAAATGTTTTTGTGAAGCACTGAAAGCTGTCTGATTTCCCAGGTAGCCATTGATAGGGGAAACTAGCAAAATCCACCAGGGATTGCTCCTGATTCAGTGCTTTTAAATTTGCCTAGTTTTTTTAGGAGTTGTGACATGCAAGCATTGTCTTATCAATCCCTCAAGGTATTGTAGGGTGTCTTGGACGATCCCATCTTGCCCACATGTCTGTGTTCTGTCCAGATGAATGAGGAGTTGTGCATCAGGGCTCGTGTCTTCACAAAGACAAAGGCAGAGCAAACCTTTGAGACTCAACTTGGGGCCAGGGAAACACTTCAGACGTAGCCTGATTACCATTTAGTGAAGGTCAGGTCAGAAGACCTTCAGATGTACCTGGAAAAACTTGTGAAAGGAGTATGTAGTTCAGATTAGCTGCTCTCAGTTAAGGGCTCTGGAGACAATCTTCATACCAGGCTTAAGGGAACTTTTCTGCTACTGCCAGCTTTGTCAGTAGCAGGACTACAGTGGGTAATCCTTGTCTGGCCTTACAAATTGTAAAGTGAGGATTGGATGGTTATTTTGGTTTGCTTGTTTTGTTGGTGTTTGGGTTTTTTCCAGAGCTGGACACCGAGAAGCAGCTGTGATCTGCTGACTGTATTAGCAGATACCTCCGTTCACAGCTGTCTGTGGTTGTTATTATCTGGCCAGGATAGGCAAACACTTACTGTGTGGCATGATTAGACACCCTGGAGATCCGTATCTTTCCCTTCTCAAAAACTAAGGTTAAGAGAAAGGATGACCGTCGTGAGATTATTTCCTTAAAGTTGTATCTTAGGCTAAATCTCAGGCTTATGCTTGTTCTGTTCTTTATAAATCATTTTCCTTCTTTCTCACTCCGTTTTGAACCAGAGTCTTTCAAGATCTTTTAGATTATACAGACTCTTAAACTGATCCTTGCTTGGTCCCAGAGAAATGTCATGTTTGTTTTTCTGATTAAATGCTCTATTGTGGTTTTTTTAGTATAACTGTTTAGAGATAAATTGCAGAATCTTTGAAAAGAATTGGAGGAAGGCTAATAAATCAGTGTATAATCATAGAGAATGACAAGGATATGGTGTTTCAGAAGCAGCAAGCCTGGAGAGAGGTGTACATCAAAGCTCCAACCTATCTGTTACATGCAGAGATTTAAAAAAATTAGTATCTCTGTCTCTGGTTTAAGATTCTCCTTTTAGGTTGAGGAAGATCAGCTAAGAAAAAGCTCCTCAGCTCTTATGACTAGACTGTTCTGGTAAAAAAAAAAAACAAAAAAACAAGGAAGCATGTGTGTGTTGCTTCTCTTCAGGAATGTGTTCATAGTCCATAAAGTTCCTGAAGTTTCCTACGGCTCCCCTGGGACGTGGCTGAATTAATCTGATGTTCACCACGTGGTACTGGAGAATTTGAAGGTTTCTTCAGAGAGAAGTGGAAGGTTTTCTATGTTTATTGATGCTGTGTCTTGAATAATGCTTTAAAAGCACCAAAAAAACCATCCGTATATAAGCAGGCCTATGCTTTGCATTATGTGCTATGATAAATGGAAAACAAGACAAATATTAATCACATCAACAAAAAATAATAGTAGTGTATATTGACATACTTCAGCAAAGGTGCCCTGTGACTGGGTTCTAAATTGCAGTGCAAGTTATTTTGTAGATCTATAAGTGCATTTTTGTTTCTGTCATAGAGGACTACCTGTAGTTTTTAGCACTACTGAACTTCTTGTCCCTTTACATTTCTTACACTAGTTCTTGGGATTTGTAGGACTTTAGTGTAATTAAGAATAAAAAAGTCTGAAAGAGCTGATACACTGAAACCTGTCAGTTAAATGGTTTTTCTAAATTCTCACAGATGAACAATTATGTTTTCTGCCATGAGCTGCAGATTGAAATCAGTCAGAGTTCACCGCTAACTAGTTTCTAGGTAAAAGTTGTTGATTACAAAAAGAGAGAAACAGATTTTTTTCTCTTTTTTCTTTTTTTTTTTTTTTTTTTTTAAAGTACAGGAAGTCGCTGTGTGGGTGTCAGTGATTGGGTTATAAGTAAAATTCAATGCTCTAGTGCTTTGATCGTGGGACCTACTGCTTTTGCCCCACCCTTACCACTTCCTTTAAATGCAGCACCATGCATTCCACATTGCGGTTATAACAATACTGTTAACCAATGATATTAGTGGAAGAACCTTCACCACTAACCAGTGTGTAACCTTCAACCTCTTCAAAATTTTTATTGCTCGCTTATAGTGGTTTTGACCTTTTTAACCTTGAAAGAATATAAAAGTCCTAAAAACCCAGGAAGAAAATGTACTTTCCAATTTCAGTGTGCTTTCTTAGTGCAATGATTATTTAATAAACCCAATTCTTTTACTTCTTTTTCTTAGCCTGTGTAAATGTTACAATTCATAGCAAATATATTGTATATTAGTGACTAATAGAGGTGGTGGGTATTGTATTATTAACTTCTTCAATGCTAATCTGTCTTTTAAAATTCAGTTTTTCTTTGGGATGCCAATACATAAATAGCAGAAAAATATCATGTAACTTAGGATTCAAAGAACTACATATTGTATTCATCTCATGTAAGAAAGGAATTAGTGGATTTATTTCGTTGCTGTTTGAAATACAGGTATTAAGATAAATTCTGTCAGGAAATCAGTATTCCAGACTGCACACAGTGAGTTTGTCAAAGAACTTTGGCTTTGTTTTTTTGATCCATTTATTCTTTCTAGCTCTGATGTGCGATGGCAACTGAATTTTATAAATTGGCATTTTAGAGGTTAGTGGTTAATACCTCTGCGTTTGAGTTAAGGACTTCACTTCTGTTCTCACATTATTTGTATGGCTGGTGGTGGTTTTGCAATGTCACAATATTGGAATAGAGCCTGAGAAGACAGAATAGAGGACTAACCAGCCTGCCTTGAATAGGAAGTATGGTTCTAACACCTCAGAGATGCCTGGCTTGTGTGGAGACCCAGAAGACCTCAGTGCAAGCACAAAGGTTTGCACAGTATTTAATATGAGTGACTAGAAATTATTACAGAATAGTAGCGATGATGTTATTCATAATAAATTTAGCCAGCCAAAGTGTTAGCATTCAGTATTTTTGCCAAATCACAGATTGCAGAACTGCTAGATGTATCTTCCTGTCCTACCAACAAAGTCAGAAAAGGCCCCTACTGACTTAAGCAAAATCTGACTGATCAAAGTCCTGGTTTTTTCATGTTGGCAGATAAACGGTATCTGAACCTGTTGATGGCTTAAAAAAAAAAAATGAAAAGGGGTCAGTGCTTTAAGATCTATTAAGATCTTCAGGCTCTTATTAATGAACTAACCTGAAAACTCTTCAGCTGTGATGCATGTTGTAATCCATCATCTACAGAAATAATAATCCCCTAGTTTTAGATGAGGATCCTTTGCTCTTTCTTCACAAGTGTGGTTGCAGGAGGAGATTGTTGTCAGCCCCCAAAGAAGCTAGAAATGCAAGAAAAATTAACAGCCAACTCACAGAGCAGCTTTCTATTCTGTTCATATGGTGCATGGACCTTGAAAGTAAATTTAAAACAGATTTGCCCACTTCAGTGCTCATGATTAAGAGTGTATACTGAAAGAAAGTATTCTGAAGGCTATTTGACTTCAGAACTTCAGTGAGTTAATACCCAGATGGGGTATGCACACATATTCCAGGCTTATCTGGACCAGGATTGTCTCACTGGAAGCTCTTGAGCTAGATTCGCTCCGTGAGATGTCTCTTGCACCCCTAAAACTATTTTGGATGCCTCTTCGTTTTACTGTGCATAACCAGATGCTTAATGCTGTCAGGCACCACTGTGCTTGCATGAATCAGAAGGGTAGTGCAAAGAGCTCACAGAGAGGCAATGTTTGTACAGCCCTGTTCTGCTGCTGTCTTCCTTTGTATTTGATGCTTCCTCCTCCGTTATGTCGACGATAAATACAGTCCCTTTTCATATGTGTCACTTCTCTAAATTTAAGGCATTTTATGGTTTGACTGTTTTTATCATTTTAGACGTGTTTTTCATCTGTAAAGCAGTCCAAGGGTGCTGTCAGTTCCTATTGACAGTTTTCAGTGGGTAAAAAAGAGCATAGATCTTTGCTGCTTTTTAAGTTGGACATATAAATGTTTTTTTAATGGTGTTTGCCTATGATGTGTCTTTGGTGTCTCAACTAGATGAAAATTAAGACTTCAGTTTGTTCGGTGTCTTGCTTAAAAAAACCCATGCAAACCAACGCCTGAATGCTTTGTTGTATGCATTTACAGATTTAATTTCTTGAAAGAAAACGATGTCTTACGAATACTTAGTGTTTAAACACATCGCGCTTTTTTGTGGCCATTCTTTTTGACCTGCACCACATACAGTGTCCCCAGAATACAAATTTGCATAGAAACTTGCTTTGTGTCTTTAGTGAGAATTTTAAGAAGAAAGAAGCCATGTTAGGTGTAATAGATGTAATCAGGACTTATGAACAGAAGAAAGAATTGTATTAATTAGGAAAAAAAAATGTAAAATAATTCCCTTGCATTTATTTGCATGGGCATGTTCAAGTTCTGGGGATCAGTCGTTTGGTCTAGAGGAGAGCAGAGAGTTCTGTTCTTTATTTGCTGCGTGATCACAGGAGTTAGAGGAGTGTTGTGTTTATTTCTGAGTGGTACCACACACCTGTTTCCTTAGAACTTCTTGAGTACCCAGGGTTATTCACAAGTAGCACAGTGCCTGTTTACCTTTATTTTTTTTCTTCATCTGCAGCTGAGAGTGAAAAATTCAGCCTCAAGGTTTGTGACTGACAGAAAACCCTTTTTTTTTTTTTTTTTTTTTTTATTTTTCATACCTTCTAGAAGACCTGACAGTTGCATTAGAACACAGCCATCCCTTGTGTAGGATAAGTGACTCATGGGTGGAGCACCTGCCTAGCCACAAACTAAAAATTCCATTCACGCTTTGATTCTGTTGTTTATGCTGATCTCTCACAGTAAAGATATTTCAGTACCGGTTGTTGAAAGAGGTTGTTCAGCATCTGTTTCAGAACAGATTGTTAGACTGAATCTATAACGATTTCTCACCTTTCAAGGAGTTTGTAGTTTTCAGAATATTTCTCTTAGGCTAAGGTTTTTTGGAGTTACAGGCCAGCTCAAGGTGCAGATTTTGCAAATAATAAGCAAAAACAGTTTCAAAGGGTTTTTTGCATAGTAAAAATTCTTCCTTCTGTTACTATTAATACATATTCTGATTTTGTGCAAAGAGCATTATCACTGAACAGTTGAATTTGAAATACAGTGCAGAAAATAGCCCCTGTTGAAGACCAATACCTCTGAGTATTCTGTAGAAAACTGGTTTTAATGTCACTAACCTTCAAGCACATTTTGAAAACTAGTAATCATTTTTCTGTAAGTTCCTAAAGTTCAATGTTTATGAAAGTTTTATTCTGCATCAGTGGAAGAGCTGGGTAATTTAACGGAATGGTAAAAAACGTGCTGAGTAAGTTAGGAATGATACATAAATTTGGTAAAGTGCCAGCAGAAAGTTGTGCTGGGAGGCAGCTTACATGCTGCACAGTCTCCGAAGTCACATCCTCTGCCATATAAAAGATGTGAGGGGTAGGAACCCTGGTATTACATGTTCAAGTGTAATTGCAGGTATGGACTTAACTCACACTATCACTACCTACGTAGCACAACTCTGACTTCTTAAAGTGTTTTTTTCACTTTAGAAAGTTTCCTGGAAAGGAGTACTTGTTCAGTGAAAGTTTAAAGTGGTGTCATCTCAACTCTGCCCTGTGTATACCTGTGAGCATGCATAATCCAGTCTTCAAACACATGAAAACATGCTGCTTCTCCTAAATCAAGATATTCTTCTAAGCAGAAAGTTAGAACCGTCATTGAAACATGGAATAGAGAGAAAACTATAAATGTTTCGCTTCATTTTTCATTGTCAATACCTCATAATTCAGTAAGATAAATTCTGTAATTGCACCCTAGCAGTGAGATTATATTTGCCTTGAACTATAGATCTCAGCCCTGAAGTTTGCTGTGGGGTATGAAATTAGATAAACCCTTCGTATGGGTGGGGTTCACTATAAGTTAACAGCATTTGCTGTGGTAAACCATTTTGTTCATCATCTCTTTTTGCTGAAGTGAGTCCTCGGTGTGGTTTGGGTGCACCACTTCGGTAACTGCTGAAACTGCTGTGGTTTCAGAATAGGACCTGTTTTGCTTTTTTCTGAACTTTTTTCCCCTGAAACTATTAGCAGAAAAATCAAACAAGTAAGGGTTACAACTGTTTGCCTGCACTTTCATACTGCTGTACCTCAAAAACGGTGAGCAGTATCATGTAAAAATGTAACATTTTCCAGTCAAGATAAGATTAATGCAATCTCAGTTACTACTAAGAGTATATTTTGCAATATTACGATTTTACCCATGTCCTTCAGTTCAGTTGGTGGCTTTTTAATGTGGTTTGGGTATTTTTGCTTTACGTTATAGAAATACTGTACCCACATTCTTGACATACTAAACATGGGAATACAAAAATCGTTGTGCACTTCAGTGTACACTTACTGCACTGGGAGATTCACACTTAAACTGGTTTAAGCCGGTAAGGATGTCAGAAAGATAATTCTGATGTTGTCATTACTAATTTGTGGCTAATAACTGAATAAATTTGAACATCCTACTGAACCGAATAAACTTCTGTCAGGCCTCAAAACCATGTTTGCTGAGTGTGGCAGGATAAAACAAACAATAAGCAATGTACAAAGTGTAGTGAAAGAGGATTCGTTAAGGACTCTGTCCTGAGTGCCAGGATTGATGTATTCAGCGTGGGCACTGCCCTTAAAATTGCTCTGCAAAAAATAAACCTGATTTTATAAGGGTTTCCCTCTTTCACCTTGTCTTCAAAATAATAAAATTACAGCCTTCTTCTATTCTTTAACATATGAAAAACTGAAGAAAATGGCACTCGGGACATAAAATGAAGATTTTTTTTTCAATATTATTAGCAGTAACTCTAGTATTCATGGTGACATTTCCTCTACAGCAAAGTTATTCTTTGTGATCTGTTGTGAAGATGAAGCACGAGAAACCCCAGCGCTCTGTGTATATTCCGAAACCACTAGGGACTTTGTGCAAAAACATTAAACAGGCCACCTAGAAAAAAAACAGGTTTGCTGAGCAAATATGTTGCAAACCCTGCGTCTGTATTAACAGTCACCAATTCCACAGAGTGGTTTTGGCAGCAAAAGATTTAACCTAAGAAAAGGGCAGTTTAAAATGGGTCATTTTTGCCTCTGTCAGTCAAAAGGGGTTTGGGGCAATGTGGGGTGAAGGACACTAGGGGGAATTTGCTTGTTGGTGGCTGGCAATAGAGGAAGGAGAGAAAAAAGTAGAGGGCTCTTGTTTTGCCTTGACCTTAAATTAGAAATGCAGATACTTTTAATTCTCTTTGTAATTTAAGATAAAACAAGTTGCTCTTTTATCTGGAGAATTACATACAAAAGGCTGAGTTCCTCATCTCTGACCAAGTTTGCTTAATTCCTGAACGTTGCAACAGCTGTGACTGAAGGTGAGCCCTGGTGATGAGCAAGGTGTAAATGCAGCACTCCATTTCAGAGAACAAAACGTGGCCTCTGTTGATAGGAAAGGCAGTTTGAAACTGTGGTGAAGGAGGGTGTCCATGCTTGCGGGGAGAGCAAATGCTGCTGGCATTTCCTCTATATTTTGTCACTTCCTTCCATGAAGGACAAATCACTGGTCTGATCTGCCTGTCTTCAAGTCCCACATGTGGTTGCTAATATGGGTATCCATATATCCTTGCCACATCTGTTAACCAGGATGGAGCACATACTGAACCATGAAAAATAGTGCTGGAGTGAACTTGAAGAGGTTTCCTTTATGCTCCAGCTTCAAGGCAGCTAAACCAGTGTGATTTCTAGAAACCGTTTCTCAAACCTCATGGACGTGATGGTGGAATGCAGCAAGTTCCTTAGGCAGTCTTGAGGATTCTGAAGTATTAAAGATGTTACGGATTTTGTAATGTAAATCTCTTTTGGTAAGATCTAAATCCATTAGTTTTTTTCTTGATGGAAGACATGCCTACAGGACTAAGATCAGGTTCCCCTTGAATCCTCTTAAGACTAAACAAATCCAGTTACATCTCCTACTGCATGTGTCTTGTTCTCTACGCCTCTTTCTGTCTGCTTGCTCAGCTGTGGACCTTCTTACTTCCCATTTTCCCTGAAGCTCAGTGCCTTCCAGTGGTCGCTCTATTGCACCTGAGGCCCAAGTCTGCCGTTAGCGCTGTGTTAATGAGCTAAGAAGCTGCACGATCCCTTCGGCTCCCCTGTAAATCTGTGCCTGGCTGAGTCTGAGGACTGGTGGCCCCTGCGCCCCGTGCAGTTGGTGAGGAAGTGCCACCAGCACGGTGCGGAGCCCGCTGATGGCAGAGGGTGTGTGTCTGGCAAGCCAGGTGGGAGGAAGGATGGATTCCTGCCTGGCCCCTGGGAGAGGAGAGCCTGAGCTGTGATTTAACAGCAAGTGAAGGCTGGCTGCTGGATAATTATTTATTAGTGCAAGTTTGCTGATCTTTATTTCTCTTTGACAAATGAGGATTTCCACAGATCTGAGCAAATATTGTGAATTTCAGGTGCAACTACCAAAGTACCTTCTTAAAAGCCATCAGGCTCCGTCTTAGACATGCCAAGTACATGCTCTAAGATTTGGGGGTTTTGAGACTCTTTCTCTGTGCTTTCCTAGTACGTGTATCCTGATGTGAGTAAAGTGGGAGATTCCTATTAAACTGTAGTTCAAAGAATTGGACATTTCAAAAAAGACAGCTTTATTAATGCAAATAATGTCTATAATTCAGGCTATTATGCAGGAAGTGTAAATATTTGTTTCTTTTAAAAATGTTTCTAGATTTTCCTTTATCATTTGCAAAGCACACGTTAGGATTGTTCATCCAAGGAGTGTTTTCCCTCCCTGTTAGGAGCAATCTTTTATTAAGAGGAAAACAATAAATTTGTCTCTTTAGTTATTTGACCTAACAAAATAGTCCTTTTTGCAAGGGGAATTAAAAATTAACCATTAAGGTTCTAATTGCAAGAAATAAAATATTTCTTATTCTTTGTGAGCATATACAATAGGTCCTGTGATTTCATTTGTTATTGGGGTGGAATATAAGAACAAGCAGTCACCTACAAAAGGTGGGTTGTACAGCAAACACCCCAGAACGAGGTGACTTCTTAATCAGTCTCTTCCCTTGTATGTGTGGTGGTAGAAGGATAAACCAGTTCCAGGAAAAAAAAAACAGAATGCATGCATTCTGTAAAGTCACAGATAAGTTACTATTTAATTCTATTTAACGTGATTATTTATGTTTAATGGTATTTAAAAGTATTTTATCTTTTATATAATCCCAAATTTAAACTTGAAATGTCTCTAATCCTGGAAAATGAACTCAAGTCATAGTTGTCAAATTCTTCTGACCAAATGTCTTTATATTGGGTTTTATAATTTAAAATCTCGATGGTGTTAATAGTATACAGTATGTATAAGTAATATGTTAAATCCATTTAAATAAAACAACCATTTGAGATGATTTGCTTTGAGAAATGAGTACCAGTATATTTAGTTAAAATTTTAAACTACCCCAGGAAGAATGGATGATGCTAAAGTGTATCGGCACGGTTTCCTATTTAAGGTCCGTGGTAAGTAACTTCTCTTTTTCTCCTTTTGTTTTTGTTTTTTTTTCCTAAACTTTCCAGGTAAAAGTACTCCTGTAAGCCACCTTGGGTCTTCAGATTTTCCCAAGCCCCATGATCCATTCCAGCCATTTGGGGCTGACAGCAGTGACCCGTTTCAAAGTAAAAAGGGGTTTGGGGACCCATTTAGTGGAAAAGATCCATTTGCTCCCTCCTCTTCAAGTAAAACTTCTAAAGACTCTTCCTTGGGGTTTGCAGACTTCAGCTCTGTAAGTTAAGTTCATTGTCTCTGAGCAAACCACTTTCTGCTCTGCTTGCAGCAATCTATTGGGTTTTGTTTTAACTGCAAACCTACTGTTCACTGGCTTCTGTCTCTTAGTACCTTCATGCTGTCCTCATTGTTTTTGTATTAATATTTCTGTAATAAAAAGGCATTATTTCAATAAAAAAGAAGTTTCATACTAAATTTTAAAGGGTTTACTTGCATTTAAATTATTTTAGTACAGTGTGCCTTTACTCACAAATTCTTTGTAGCAGAATCTGTGTATTGTTTTTGTTGCATGGAGGCTATTTTGTAAAATGATTTTTTGGGGAGCCAATGATGTAAAGATTCAAAAACAATTGTTGAAAACATTTATATAGCAATTTCACCATATCCTGAGAAGAAAATCCTTAAAGGGAAAGATTCCATAAAGTATTTGTAATTGTTTGTGAAAAAGGTTCTGACAATCCTGTCACAATGTTTGCTGTATATGATGGAATGTGGTCATAAAGATACATATACGAGACAGAGATTGAAAATTCAGCTGTTGAATTTTGTTCCAATTACTAGTATTGTAGGAAAGCCCTTGTTATGACTAAGAAAACAAAATTGTTTGTAGAACCAATATAGAAACGTCCATACTGCACTCCAAAGGACAGTATCAGAAGGTTTGAAAGCAAAGCCGAGTACCCATTCATTAAAAAAATACCAGGGTTTCTAAAAGCCTGGCTTTGTTTTCAATGCTGGCAGGTACGTTATTGAATTGGAAATCATTGTAAATGTAGTAGTAGTGTGGTTCTTATTGCTTCCATGAGTAGATAGAAATCTGTTCCATCCGCAGCCTCAGGCTTCTTCCTCCTTTCATGTGTTTTTTGTTCTGTCACATTGCCATGCAGTAAAATTGCCAACTTAATCTGTTACTTAACTTTGATGGACACAGTTCAGTGTTCAACAAGCGGAGATCTTTAAGCTGAATCTTTCAGGTTGCTTATTTTTAATGTTTTTTTTTTGTTTTTTTCCCCTAGTTATTAGTGAATAGTAAATGTGTATCACTTTCCTATTTGATATTGTTAGTTGAGGCCATCTGTGCATACTTTTAGCTGGCCTCAGTGCTTTAATTTATCTATGATGCTGAAGACGTCAAAGTTCAAGATACTATGTATGCTTTACCACAGTTAGTACTAGCCTGTTGAATTTGCACAGTTAAATTCTGTGATTGTATACAAAATGGTGACATTCTTAATAAAATTAAGACGCAAAACTTGCTTTATCTGAAATTTCTTGAACAACATCTAATTTCTGCCTTCAATGAAAGACAAATAACAGAATGGAATGACTGTTACCCAGACTGTTGTCCTACTTTACAGACTGCATTTCTCAAGTTAAAAGTGTTGCTTACACTTGAGTGATTGTATCAAATGATTAACCAAAATCTCTGATCCCCATCCCAGTGGGTGCTCTAGTGTTAAATTTGCTGTGCCATCAGGAGATGAGATTAACTTTAGAAGATAAGGAAAAAGTAGGAGAAAAGAGATCTTGGAGTTGCCACTTATAATTACTGTTAAGTGGCACTTCATCGAATGAAATTAATTAATTTTTTTTAATCGTTTTTGTGAATTACTTTCTACTGCTGTAAGAAAAAAAGCGTTAACTGAATTTCACTGAAAGGAGACTTGATCCCTCTTCTTTTCAGTTTGTTGTTTGGGGTTGTTTTTTTTTTTGCTTGCCGATAACACAATTATGTTGTGACATTTGAGAATTCCTAATCCTTCTGTATGAAAATTTAAGTGTACTGGTTACCTTGTAATCAGCAAGAATACTGTGCTTCTCTTTGCCTGATGTTTTGGAAACTTTGCTCATAATGGAAATTAAAAGCAATTTTACTTACAGAAGTTTTTTTGACATATAGTCCGTGGAATCCCAAGAACAGAATCATAGAATCGTGTAGGTTTGAATAGTTGAATAACCTCATTTTTATTTGGAATTCTTTACTGTTGCAAACGAGTAACACGAGGACCTTCACTGGATTTTAGTAGCACTCTAGAAAATTGGGTGCTTTTTTTGAGATACTGGCAAATTCATGCACCCAGATTTTTAAGTATTCTCACTACATTCTTAACTTTTCCACTGGCAATAAATAACAACTCTTTGGAACAAAACAAAGTCTTTTAGTAGCTCATATTTCAGGTATTTCTAGGTTCCAGCTTCAGTTTACAGAACAACAAGAACAGCAATCTTTCTGCCAACAGAAAGTATTTAAATTTCGAAGAAACAGAGCACTTTAAACTAAAATTTTGTTCTTAATAGAAGCTGGTAATATAGTAAACACAAGTCAGTGTAGCTTTTTGTGTATTTGATTAGTTTTGCTGCAATCTGCTGTTTTCCTCATTTATTCCTTGGGTCTAACTGTGCTTCTGAAAAAAAAGAAAAAAGGGGGGATGGGTTAATGGAATGACAGATATGTGATACATATTTATAGACTTCTTGAAACCTGGACATATGCAAAAAATATGTTACTGTATTTAATGACTTGTAATTCAGTTACATTACCTTTTTATAGGCAATCTGTGCAAGAATCAGTGGCATTAATGAACTGTTGTATATTTTACTATCTAAGGGTCAGAGTTACACTCCTGAAAATTTTACTTCATGCTAACCATTTGTAATAAGGCACATCCAGATTTGTTTCCAATGAATCACTTGCCTATTTTTTTTTCCTTTTTTTTTTTTTTTTGCTCAGCACTTTTAACCACAAAAATATAACTTGTGTACCATAAACAAGTTATAATTGGGACTCTCATAAGCTTTGGAAGACTTATCCTAAGATGTAAGCTATATAAGTAAAACTGTTTTCTCAACATTTAAAAACAAAAAGATACCCTTGAGGGTTTGACCAAAGCTTATTGTATTTCTGAAAATAGTAACTGTTATTCTCCATCCCATCTATATATATGATCTTTTAGAATTCTTGGAATAAGTGGTAAAGTTCTACTTCCATTTGAGTCCGTCTTTATCTTGAAAAAAATAATCTATTTAAAATCTTAGTGAGCTTTTAAATCTTACCTGTCAGCTGACGTGATTTAAATGAGTAATGATAGTAGGTTTTCTTCATTTTTAAAGTAAAACATCATAAACATGTGGCACTTTTATTGTACTTCAGTAACATCGAATGCAAAGGTCCTCATCTAAATTTTGTTAGCCACGAAAGCAGAGGTAGTCTTTGAAGAAATACGATTTTAAAATAGTCCTCTTTTTTTCTTTGCATGAAATAATCTGAAAAATCATATTGAGAGAAATAAAATGAGGAACTGTGAGCATCCAGAAGCCCGTAGATAAGACATAATTTAGCGAAATGATGAGAAAATGATAATTGGGCTTGAGTTGAAAGTTTTAAAAATACAAATTATAGATACAATGCAGAGCAGAAGATGAAGGGGTGGGGGCCATCGCATCGTATACGTACAGCTAGGCACAGATCTAGCACTTAAAGTTGCATTTATTGCTCAGTTCAATATTTCAAGCCCGTGTGGGAAGGTGTAGCTGCATCAGCTAGTGCAGTGGCATATTTTGCTGTGTTCAATGCGGACCACAGGGCAATTTTTGCATTATACATTCAGCTGAAATTGAAACTATAAATTCCACGTCGTTTTCTCTTCCAAAAAAAACCCCAAATAATATGTTTTCCTGCACATTCAAAAAAAAAAAAAAAAAAAAAGATAGCACAAAGCAAATTTTAGAAGTGGGATATAATGCAAACGTTTCCATGCAGCTGTGCGAATGCTTCTGTTAACATCAACCTCTTCAGCAAATGCTAAAATTAAACGGTAACAGATTATATTTTAGTTTAAAGTTGTTATGATTTCAATAAAATATTTTCATATTTTGTGCAAAAACTTCAAACAAGTGAACTTTTGCATACTTCAGTGATAAATACTGGAATATAATTTTGGAATAGTTTTGCTGCAGTGTACTTAAATATGTTTTGGGAAGCTCAAACAGGCTTTGAAGCTCAGTGTTATAACGTGTTATATTTCCTTAGTGTTCTCTGCTGAAGTAAATTGGATTCTCTTACGTTATTTCTTACTGGAAAAACTCTGCATGTATTTTATGAACAGTAACAGAAGCACTTTTTGTAAATTTTGATTTGGTGTTGAAACTTCCCACAAATCAGCAGTATCCAGAGTCAGTATTAAACCCCCTCACCCTACAGTAAAATTCTCTGCGATGGAGTTGCACAAGAGT